>NW_024412377.1:68418740-68641475 GCF_014898765.1 Herpailurus yagouaroundi
ATAGTTTTCAGCATACAGATCCTTTACATCTTTGGTTAGATTTATTCCTAGGTATTTTATGCTTCTTGGTGCAATTGTGAATGGGATCAGTTTCTTTATTTGTCTTTCTGTTGCTTCATTGTTAGTGTATAAGAATGCAACTGATTTCTGTACATTGATTTTGTATCCTAAAACTTTGTTGAATTCATGTATCAGTTCTAGCAGACTTCTGGTGGAGTCTATCGGATTTTCCATGTATAATATCATGTCATCTGCAAAAAGCAAAAGCTTGACTTCATCTTTGCCAATTTTGATGCCTTTGATTTCCTTTTGTTGTCTGATTGCTGATGCTAGAACTTCCAGCACTATGTTAAACAACAGTGGTGAGAGTGGGCATCCCTGTCGTGTTCCTGATCTCAGGGAAAAAGCTCTCAGTGTTTCCCCATTGAGGATGATGTTAGCTGTGGGCTTTTCATAAATGGCTTTTATGATCTTTAAGTATGTTCCTTCTATCCCGACTTTCTCAAGGGTTTTTATTAAGAAAGGGTGCTGGATTTTGTCAAAGGCCTTTTCTGCATCGATTGACAGGATCATATGGTTTTTCTCTTTTTTTTTGTTAATGTGATGTATCACGTTGATTGATTTGCCAATGTTGAACCAGCCCTGCATCCCAGGAATGAATCCCACTTGATCATGGTGAATAATTCTTTTTATATGCCGTTGAATTCGATTTGCTAGTATCTTATTGAGAATTTTTGCATCCATATTCCTCAGGGATATTGGCCTGTAGTTCTCTTTTTTACTGGGTCTCTGTCTGGTTTAGGAATCAAAGTAATACTGGCTTCATAGAATGAGTCTGGAAGTTTTCCTTCCCTTTCTATTTCTTGGAATAGCTTGAGAAGGATAGGTATTATCTCTGCTTTAAACGTCTGGTAGAACTCCCCTGGGAAGCCATCTGGTCCTGGACTCTTATTTGTTGGGAGATTTTTGATAACCGATTCAATTTCTTCGCTGGTTATGGGTCTGTTCAAGCTTTCTATTTCCTCCTGATTGAGTTTTGGAAGAGTGTGGGTGTTCAGGAATTTGTCCATTTCTTCCAGGTTGTCCAATTTGTTGGCATATAATTTTTCATAGTATTCCCTGATAATTGATTTTTTAATTTTCAAGTAGCTGGGGGATATTTGTGCATGTGTGTTTTTATTATTTATTTGTTTGTTTTACTTCTAGATTTATTGTCACCTGGATATATTTTTTCTGTGTCTTACAATTTTTTTGTTTTTCTTTTTGGAAATTTTTTCTTTAGCTATGTTAATATATTCAATCTGATTACAGTCAGGGCTTGGCAGGGAAGCTGTTTGGTGGCTTTAGGGTGACCTTCCATACAGCTAGTCAAGTACATTAGGTCTCTTTTATACTTGAACTCGAGATGGAAAGATTATTTCCCCATTTTATTTTCTTTTTTTTTTTAATGTTTATTTATTTATCTTTTGAGAGAGAGCGAGCGAGAGTGAGCAGGGGGAGGAGCAGAGAGAGAGTGGGAGAAAATCCCAAGCAGGCTCAGGGCTGTCAGCACAAGAGTCCCACACAGGGCTCCATCCCATGAACCGTGAGATCATGGCCCGAGTAGGTTGCTTAGCCAACTGAGCCACCCAGGTGTTCTTACTTCCCCATTTTCAAACTACTTGGGGGTGGGGGACTCGTTTGTGGCCCTATATACTACAGTTCCCCTATGAGTACAGTAGTAATAGTGCATACCTTACAGGGTTGTTACCAGGATTAAATGAGCTAATATGTGTAAAATGCTTAGCACTGTGCCTGGTCTACAGTAAGCCATCAATAACAGCTCCAGATGATAATATGTTCTTTTTTTCTGAACCCGCAGTTTTGCTTTCCAGTACAAGTCCACTTTGATAGATATAGGGTGGTTTCTAATTACCTCCAACTTCTTTCTAACCAAAAATCACAACAACAGATGAAGAAGAAAAGGCAAAGAAAAACTTCCCTACTGGGCATAAATGGGATGTAATGACTTTATGCAGCACCCCCTAACAATCACAATAGCAACAACAACAAAAGCCAAGTTAATTTTCTTTTAAACATGTTCTACCCGGTTCTGTGAAGAGAATTCACAGAGCTGCTGAGCAATGTGCTTACAGCTGAATCCTAATAACAAGAGGTCCTAATTTTCTACTTGTTGAGGACTTGTTCCTCTCCACCGTTCAACTGTGTAAACCTTCCGGGCAGGGATTAGGTCTTTCATTTCTGGTCCTCACCGCTGTGCACAGGTGCCTGACAGAGAGGTGAAACACAGTTTGAATTTTGTGGGGGTTGAGAGGTCCCGTATTCGAGTTCTCCAGACCTGAACTAAATTCCAGTTCAGCTACTCAGAAATTAAGTAATCTGCCTTAAGAGTTATGCTTGGGGCTCTATTCACTTGCTTGTTATTATTGGCCAATTATCGTGATCCTTGTTTGCATACATATTTGGATAATAATTTCAGATGGTTGTGGAAAAGTGCTTTGTATAAGGTCTTATACATACTTTATACCTCACTAAATCCACTGAAGAGCCCCCTCAAGGTAGGTGAGTTTTACTGATGATTATATGTGAGATAATGGAAAAGTAATCACCAGCCAAATTATTATTCCTTCTATGGATGAGGTAAGATTTAATAATGAGGTAGGATTTTAAAAATCTGCCAATAATAACTACCAAGTGGTGTTTGGTGATTCTTTTAACGACATTCATTTAAAAATTTATGAATTATTATTTGTTCTCATTGCAAGTCTGTCCAAAATGACTAATGGTGTAGCATTGTATTCCTTCTCATGGTCCTCAAACTACATATCCTAGTAAATATAATTTGTAAACACCTGACATTTAGTGATTTGTCAAACATCCTATCCGATCCGTGACTTCACAGCCACTGGAAATGTTACTCATCTTCAAGTAAACGAAAACCAGAATACTTCATGAGGCTGCGAAAGCCACCTGCCACACCCCTTCTCTATTTTCAAGGTGGTCTTTCTGATCTCCCTTTTCTGAGGACAATGTTTGGCGAAAGATCAATTCGCAGGGTCGCAGTGACTTTGTTTATAGGCTTTCTCATTCAGCGCTGCCGATTCTAAGCCAGAGGAAGCGGAAAGCCGAAGGATTTGTCATCCTCTGCACGGGTGCTTTCTCTTTTTTACCAGACTTTTTTGGTCCTGGGAGGGGTGCTGCAGCTGCGTGATACTACATCTCCACAGCCCTCTAAATTTAGGCCAGCCTCATCCCTCACTGTCATCACTCACTCCCTCTGGCGTTCGTATTTCTCCCAGTTGGATTTACTCTTGCAAAATTCTTGCGCCATTAATCCGCCGAGGGATACCCCGCCGGAGCCCGACCCACCCGCCTTCCCACACACCCAGGGAACCCTGCCGGGTTCCTGCCAGCCCACACTCACGAGGAATCATTCCATTTCCTGGCGACCAATCAGCGTTCCGTACGCTGCCGCGCCAGCCAATCCAAGCAAACACACGTTGCCCAGGCCAACTTCGGCCACTTGCTCTCCGGTGCGCCCGGGTTCGAGCTGCGGAAATACTTGGTACCTTCCAATTGGCTGCAATGGCGGAGGTGGCCCGTAGCCCATTGGCTCTGCCGGCTCTGCTTGGCGTGGAAGCTGAGGGAGCTCCCGAGCGTCAGTGTTGCCCCAAGCCGTGAGTGCGGTGCGGCCCGTCGCGCCTAGCCGCTCACCGCGCCTCGCTTTATCTCAGGGAGCTGTGGGTGGAGGCGCGGAGTAACGGCGGAAGTGAGGCGGCCGGGAGGGAAGGCGACAGGGGCGACCGGGGCGCCCTGTCCGGGGCGTTTTCCGGAGCTGCTCCGGGCAGCGGGGCGGCGGAGGCCGGCGCCCGGGTGGTGCAGACCTTACAAGTGAGGGAGGTAAGGCATCCCCGGAAGGACCCCAATGCTTGCACCTCGCCTCTCGGCACCGCTCACCTGCTTAAGGACTTGGATGCCCACTAGGCGTTTCTGCGTCGCTTACAAGGGGAAGGGGCAGTAAAAACCTCGCGTCCAGGGCCGCAGTGAAGATTCACTGAGGTCGCGTTCTGTGAGTGGGCACAGTGCTTCCTGGTTCGTAGTAGATGCACAGACAACGTAGGGTCCCATCTTCCCACACCAAGCTCTGACTGAGTGATACTGATAAGAGGCAGCGTTTTCCGGTGCTTAACAATCTTCCAACCCCGATACTAAATGTATTAATTCATCTAAATCCCCAGTAATTTAGTGTTATTATCCCTAATGTATAGTTAAGAAAGATTACCTGAGCTATTTTGGGATCAGGAGCCAAGACAAAATGACAAATTCAGTATGATGTCATATTTTTTTAATGTAAAGTCTCTTCTAGCTTGTGATCAACTTCCGGTGTTTTACAGAATAGACCTTTAGACTGTGAAGGCAGAAGCTCAGGGTTGGAATTCTGGTTCTATCGCTTATTAGCTGTGTGATTATGGACAAAGTGACTTAATTTCTTTGTTACTACTTTGTAAAATCAGTATAATAGGATCAGCTTTGAAGGTTGTTTATGAGGATTAAATGAAATAATACAATTTAAAGTGGACAGGAAGACTGGTCACATAGTAAGTGATCAATAAATGTTAGCTATTATTATTTTAAGTAAAGGATTAGAGCATTAGGAGTTCAAAGATGACCTTGGACTCAGACTTAAAGCTGAAATATCATTAGAATTTTTTAAGTTTACTTATTTATTTTGAGAGAGAGGGAAACAGAGAATCCCAAGCAGACTCTGCGCTGTCAGTGCAGAACCCCCATGGGGGATCGAACTCACACACTGTGAGATGATCTGAGCCCAAACCAAGAGTTGGTTGCTTCACCTACTGAGCCACCCAGGTGTCCCGAGGTAACATTAGAATTTAATATTGCCTTAACTGTTGTAAAAAGTCTCAACATGGCTGTAAAGCTAATACTAAAGCTAAAGTGAGCACTGAAACAGAGGGACATTGGTGACATTGTAGAAGTAGGCTTTTCTGTTGGATTCTTGCTATAGCCAGTCTCAAAAATGAGAACCTACTGTTTTTGAGTTTGAAAAGCTAAATTACAAATTCAAAATTGATTGGAAATCAAGGATATGCTGAAATGTTTATGTTAGGTGGAAAAATAATTTACAAGGCCTTGGTTTGCACAATATCTTGGGGGAAAATCTATGGCATGCTAAATTGAAGCTATTCAACTAAATGAAACCCTTATCAATTGGGAAATTGAAGTTTAAACAATTCTGTTAATAGTTTCTTTCAATAGTGAGTTCTGACTTCATATTACATAAGTACAGGTTTTTACAACATTTCACTTTATATTAGAGGTTAAAGTGTTTATTATGTTTCATATTTAAAATAGAACCTATGGCCATCTCCTTGTGATGTAAATTTAATGAAAATTGGAGTTGTATTGGTCACAGACCTATGATGCTGAGAGATGGCCACAAGACAATTTTTAACTTGGGCAGGCTGCCCGCTTTATGATGGCAGCCACTGTCTACACTAGTGATTATTGCAAAGACATGGGCATAGGAAACATGAACAAAAAGTTTAGTCTAAAGTAAGGAAAAAAATGAAGGTGGATATTACTGAGCACTGAGGAATAGAACTCTCAAAAGTAGATAACCTTTTCTAAGGAACTGCTAGATTCTGATATGATTAAGTGGTACCTGTTCTCTGAAATGTTAAGTGATGGAATTGGAGAGTTTCTGATGTAGGTCAAGAAAGGGAATAAAAGAATTAGTAAGAGGGAGTTCAGAATAGTATTTAGAACATTTTTCTCACATTCTTCACAGGTGGAGATTTTAGTAGAGCATATTGTATACTTTCCTTTCAATTAATGTGAGTACCCTGCTTTATTAGGAGAGCATCAAGACCTTGATAATAACTCCATACTGCCCAACCCCCAATTCGGGAATATGTTTTGAGAGAGATGTTATGCCTGCCCACACACAGATAGTTCAGACAGTAGCCATATTCTCTTTTGGACTTAATCTTGATGAAAAATGTCCATGCAAGAATGAACTGCCTGGTTAAATACTTCATTGGGCTAAAAAAGAGCTTTCTGAGTTTACACTTATTGTTTGCCTTTCCTACCTCCTACTCCAGTACCCTTAAAAGAGGCTTATTACTAGTTTTTAATGTTTTAGCTTTTGTTGTTGTTGCAATTAAACATTTATTTAAAAGGTGGAATAAGTCAAATTTGAGAGCAAAGACTGGATGATAACCATTTCTTTAGTTCTAGGACCTGGTATATGCTAGATATTTGGCAAATAGTAGACTTACTTGAGAAATTGCTGTATTTAATTATGGCAAAGAATGTTTTAGTCATTCAGAAGCTCAAGGATGATTGGTGTAAATGGGCCCATCTTAGATATCTTGAGGTATTTCATAAGTGAGGCTAGTAGCTCACCATCTACCTCTTTTTCCCACTTTTATTTACTGGGTTCCTACTGCATGTTAGTAGACCTAAGGAGGATAACATTGAGCAAGTCACACTTCTTGCCCCAAAAGATTTACAGTTAAATTGGAAAAGATGACAAGTGAATAATTACAGAGTTGCCGTGACAAACGTTGGTGGGGTAGGGGGAAGCTAACCTAGTTGTTATAGGAGTCCAGGAAAGAAGAGTAGAAATTAGGCAATAAAGCTCAGCCAGATCATAAAAGGGTCCATAAGCCATATTAAGGAGTTTGGACTTTATAGTGATCAGTAAGAGCGATCAGAAAGATTACTAAGGTAAGCACCTCAAAGATTCAGATTCTCATCTTTATAGGTAGTTTTTCTGGCTCACATTTGTGTAATGGATTTGCACAAAGATGATGTTGTCAATGGTAATAGCATCTTTACATTTCATCTTTGATTTCTATCAAGGAGTTTGAAAAAATATCTTATCTGCCAACCACAGGAACCTGGCAGGCAGCCTTTGGGTTTACAGAATATTGTTTGATCATAACGATCCTAGTAATAGATTGGTTTTTCAAGTCTTCTCTAAGAATTTGTGCTTGTTTGTAACATACCCTTGATTAAGGTCGTTGTACTGGCTACCAAGTCAGCAGTCTCTTGAGGGGAAATCGGATATATTCCTGACTGGCATACTTTTTGAATGAGATCATCCACTTTTTAGTCTTTGGGTGAGATCTATATTTTGCATCACTTACATAGATCCTAAATTCTACATTATTGAATTTTATATATATACTTTGCTATGTTTCTGAAAGGATATACCACCCCAAAATATACCACTTTGGAATAGGGATTATTTTGAGCTGAAGGCAGTCAGCAGCAAATGCAGAAAGAGCTGTTTTCCCTCCCATTACTGCCTAAAAGTAGGACATAAACTTCCCTTTGTGAAGGTCTTCCTTCTCTTCTCTCCTATACCGGAAGGAGGACAACTCATCACTGGGCACAGAGTTGACACCGTGATTGTCTGAACAAACAAACTTTACTACAATAACTCTTATCTTCTATTAGTTTTCTCTCATATATTTCCTCATAATTTACCACCACTAGAAGCCCAGCCCCCTCTTCCTTTGTTTTATCACTTTTCCACAATTTATCACCCTTTGTTAAAATGGTGTATAAGCCCTAGGTCTAACTGCTTTTTTGGATCTCCATTTCTTTATTGTGAAGGCTTCTATGCACATAAAAATTAAAATATAAATAGTGAATAAAATATATATGCCTTTTCTCCTGTTAATATACCTTTGTCAATTTAATTTGCAGGTCTCAGAGACAGAACCTAAGAGAGTAGAGAAAAAGGTTTTTTTCCTCCCCTACAGTTCTATATCATCTTATTGTTTATCATTTTGAATGTCTTGTGTGCCCTGCTTTATGCTATTTAAATATTGACTACAATATTGATTTATTTTTGTCACCTTTAGTTTTTAGACCGGTGGTTCTCACCCCTGGCTGGATAACAGAATAATTAGCAAGGCTTTTTAACGAACTTAGATTATGGGGGGCTGCTCCAGATCAGGGCCACTGAATCGCACTATCTGCGCTGGGCCCTGAAATGCAACATCTAAAAACAGTGTCAAAGAAAACCAGAGGCAGACAGAAGTTAAAGTGGTAAAGGCAAATCTTATTCAAGAACTATTGCAATAATGGAGAATAAACCTCAGTGTAGAACTACAGTCCATTCTGAATACAACAGAGACAAGTGGGGATTTGTTGTCAAAGAGCAGGGTGGGGTGGGTGTCCAGTGGATGGAAAATTGCTAAGAGGAAACATTAGGGGGAAGGGGAATTCTGGCTAAATTGACATAGGATTCGTGCTGAACACAGGGCAGTGTGACAAGATCAAGGGTAGGTTGAGGAATTTTTGAGGGTGAGGGGTTTTTGTAAACTGGCTCAGCAGGATTCTTGATAGAACTGAACCTTGGGGGCCAAGGACAAGCCTAAGAACAAGGCTTGGTTAAAAAGAGCACTCAGAAGAGACTAGGGAGGGAATCTTTGTTAACAGCAACAACTACTACAAAATGTAACAAAGGTGATCCTGATGTATGCATTTGTCCTTGAGAATTACAGCCTCATTCCCATAGAGGTTTGAGGCTTGACATTTCATGTAGATCTTTTCTTGATCTCCTTTGTAGTAGTAACTTGATGGTTCTGTAAACTGTGCAGCTTTTGCCCAGAAGCTTTTTCTCCTTTATCCTTTTTACTGGAGTGCACCAAGGCACCAAAAGGACACAAAATTAAAATAAAACAATTCTTGTTTTGAAGCAAACACACTTCAACAAATATTAAGGACCTGTTGTGTTCCAGGCAGTGTTCTAGTTGGTGGGGAAACACTGGTAAATAAGGCAGACAAAAGGCCCTTGCTTTGTTAGTTGAAGATGCGATGGTGAAAGAGTAGAATACAGTACACCAATAAATAAACAGGTTAATTTCATAATGTGATAAGCACCACGAAGAAAATAAAAGAAGGATATAATAACGACTTGTAGAAGGCTGTATTTAAGACAGGAGGTTTAAAATGAAGTTGTCATTACAAGTTGTTATTAGTCATGCTCAGATTTGGGATTTAATAATGCATGAATAGAAATAGCAAGTGCAAAGCCCAAAGTCAGTGACAGGCTTGGCCTATTTGAGGGACAGAAAGAAAACCATTAGGACAAGAATATTGTAGGCAGTGAGGCTTTGACTTTGAGCTACTAGCTCAATTTCCACTGTAAAAATAAATTCTTAAGATGGGGAAGACTGAGCCAAATTGAGGGAAGCCTGGGGAAGCAAGAGGTACCCACAGGGATGAAGCTCTAACTAGGCTTCTGGATCTGGGACTTTGGGGTGCTGTATCTCCCCATTTCCCCCTCTCTCCTTTGGTCTTTCCACACTTCAGCCTCAGGATAGCCAGATTTTTTGCATGCTTGCATGTTAATCAAAGACTCCCGGAGCGATTATTCTAAAAGAAACCTGCAGAACTGCATGGACTTTTCTAACCCAGCCTACAAAGTCATGCAGTCACAGACCACTTCTTGATGGGAAGTATATCAAAGAATTTTCAGCAATGTGTTAAAACCAACACATTACAGAACCCCTCATTATATTAAGTTTATTATCTTTAAGGCTAGTAATCATTGCTCTTTAAAAACATTGTTGAATAGTAGCTTATCTTTGGAATTGTGAATAATATAGTACTTTTATTTTTTATACAGTTAAAATTATTGCCTTAAAATTATGAACCATTTGTTTATGCTGTACTAGTAGTTCTAAAAGTCTTCCTATGACCTCCTTCCTTACACAGATACCTTACTGAGTCCTATAACATCTCACTGAATGAAATAAAATATTGAAAATGGTACAGTTCTTCAAACTTTTGAAATTGTTCAGAGTTCTGTAGCCCTATCCTGAAAGAAGGTATGAGCAGGTTTCTGCTTGTGCTTCTTGTTCATTTGTTTGCTAGAATGAGTCCTAAATCTGTTGGATGTTAAATTAAAATTTTAATGGCTGAAGCTCTAAGGACTTTTTTAAAGAATTTATTCCTTGTGTATTTATTTTTATAGTTTGGAAACAGCAATTTTTTTTTTCTTTAAGTTATCTAGAATTCAATAATGTATATCTTTTTGTTATATTCTATTAGGAAGGGAAATAGGATTGTGTTTTATTTTTATAGGAATAATTTTAATAACTCAAAATATGTGATTCTCATCCTTGATTAGGTGTTATTCATCTTGGAAGCTTTTAGGAAAACTATGCCCAGGTCCTACTCTCAGAGATTCTGAATAGTTGATTTGGGGTGGGATTCAGGTGTATCTTTGTATCTTTGTATCAAAGTATCTTTGTATCAAAGTATCTTTGTATCAAAGTATCTTTGACAGCTCCCCAGGTGATGCTGTTATGAAGCCAGATTTGAGACTCCTCTGTCTACTGCGTCAAACTGTGATATTTGCTGATGCTAATCCTTGTCTCTGTAATAGGAAAAAGGAAAAAAGAAAAAAAAATGGAAGGCCTGCCTGATGCTGCTGTCTTTGCAACTAGACTTAAAAACACTCTCATCCAGTATCATAGCATTGAAGACGATAAGTGGCGAGTTGCCAAGAAAATGGTAAATTATTTAAATTACTTCTATTTGGGGTTTATCCTTTATCTAATGAGTTGGTTGATGACTTTCAAAATGGTAAGGGAAAATAGGACCATTCTTTGGAAAGATGTGCAGGATAGATAATTATGCTAATAAAATCAGTGTTTTTACATCTCACCAAGGCAAAAACATAATAATCCTGTACTGCTTTCATTACTGCTTTAGCTAGCGGACATGAGAATAGACTCTTGGCAACAAGAACCTATAGTATAGCTTCTAAAGCCAACATATAGAATGTATGGATAGTTTGGAAGAGTTTCAGATATTTCAGCAAGCCTGTGAGGGTGGCCATTTAGTTTTCTTTCTTACCAGTGAGACTTGTCCAAACTATCACATGGCTGAGTGTTGACAGAAGTAGCCCTGGATCCAGGACTCTTGCAGTGAAGCACTCTAGCTTGTCTGATGGTCAAGATTTCTTGGGAAATGATCAGAAAAAGGATGTAGGGACTAATTCAAGGTAGCACTGCCATAATAGATGTGACTTGTTTGATTTAAAAAAATACACATGAGCAAGGTCAGAATGAAATATTTAGCATTCCTTTTGTCTTAGTCTAAATGTGTCAGTAATGGTAAATAGATAAGATTGGAGTGAGGCAAATAATAATGGCTGGCAAGATAGAGCCTTCACTGGATCTTAACAGTGTTTGGATCTCATTAAGCTACTAAAAAATCTTTTTTGGAGGTCTGTACTTTAAGGAAGATGTGAAGAACTTTAGGAAACAGAAGAAATTCAGATATGGATCATTTGATGGCATAAAAGACTTCTATGTATCTCTTTGAATATTTACTTAAGTTTTATTTTAATGCAAGGACATGCTCTGCAATTTGAAATTGTTGGTTTTATGTCCACATTTCTAGCTAGGTGATTATTTATGTTCATATACTGTTTTTATTTTTCTAGAAAGATGTAACAATTTGGAGAAAACCTTCAGAAGAATTTAATGGATACCTGTAAGTAAATTCTTCTAGTTTTATGTAGCTCTTAAGACATTGCCAAATTTCCTATATATAAATGATCACTAAATCATCATTGCCTATGAAATTTGGCTTTTAATATTTTAAACTTTCTGGGAAGCAAATAACCTTATGAATTCAGAGTCTTAAAATGTCTATATCCCTTGTGGACTGAGGTGGTGGTAAGGGAATCATAAATAATGATATCAAATGGCCGATAAAATCTTAACTTCTTAGCATGTTGTATAAGACCTTTCTAGTCTTCTATATTTACTCAGTGTTATAGCATACTTTATTCTAAGAATTCATCTTAAAGAAATCGTAAGAAAGATAATAGTTGAGTAGTTACCTCTTCCATCACAGCATTACTTACAATATTAAAAATTACAAACAACTTGAATAATCAATAGTCAGAGAATGGTTAAATTTTGAAACGTGGTATCTTACAGTCTTTAAAAACTACATTTTAAAATATTATTTAAAAACACAAGAAAATGCTCACAATGTAATGTAAAGTGAATAAAGCAGAATACTAAATTGCAGGTAGCATAATTGTGAGTTGACTTTATATATATATTTTTAAAATTTTTTTAATGTTTATTTTTGAGAGAGAGAGAGAGAGAGAGAGAGACAGAGTGCAAGGTGGGGAGGAACAGAGAGAGAGGGAGACACAGAACCCAAAGCTTTAGGCTTTGAGCTGTCAGCACCAGAGCCCGACACAGGGCTCAAACCCACAAACTGCAAGATCATGACCTGAGCTGAAGTTGGCCACTTAGCCGACTGAGCCACCCAGGTGCCCCTATATACTTTTATATATTAAAATGTTTTTACTTGGAGCTCCTGGTGGCTCATTCAGATGTGCATCTGACCCTTGATTTCAGCTCAGGTCATGATCCCAAGGTTGTGGGATTGAGCCCCGTGTCGGGCTCTGTGCTGACAGGGCAAAGCCTGCTTGGGATGCTGGCCTTCCCTCTGCCCTTCCCCTGCTTGCTGGAGCACACATGTGTGCACGTTCTCTGTCTCTAAAATAAAAAAATAAAAAATAAATGTTTTTACTTAACACCAAACATATACCTCTAGATGGCAGTTTTATACGTGATTTTTGTTTCCATTTTTTTTGGTATTTACATATAGTTGAACACGAATTACGCTTTTAACCAGAAAAAAAATAATTGTTTTTTAAAGCCAGTGGAGACAATTGCCTTGTGTAATTGCAGTGGAATGTTCACATCCTTGGGACTCAGCCCTTTTAAAAATGAAACTGTTCTGAAGTATAATACCAAAGATAGCATTTCCAGAAAGATGAGTTCTACAATATTTATGTCAAGGACCAGGAAACTGGAGTTGCAGATTAAGCATTGTAAGCAAGTGTGAATTAATCATTTAGATCACCAATTCCCAGTAGGGGTTGAAAAGCATAAAAAGTGCCAAGAGAGCATTACACTTGGTGATTTGAGAGAACTTCATAGAAGAGTCAGCATATGAGCTGACCTTTAAAGGAGGAATGGCTATTTCCTAGGGAATGAAGAACTGATTCGTATTCCAGGCAGAGGGGATTGCATCTCCTCCAGAAACACACATGGGAAACACTCTAAGGAGTTTGTTTAGGGAGGTAGAAGTTGTGTTCGTATAGCTGGAGCATAAAGTAAGGGTGAGGAGAGCATATGTCTGAAGGATTTTTGAATTCTAGAATAAGAAATTCAGTATTGCACTTACCCTTGTTTACCCCTGACCCCGACCTCCCAGGTCCTCAAAGATTTTGAACTTCCTCTGATAGCACTGCGAAAAATGGAACATGGAAATGAGTGTGGAGAGTTTAGAGAAGAGGTTTTGCCCTGGGAATCCATGGCTAGCTTTTTGAAGTTTCCTTAAGATCATATATATAATTTGGTGTCAATGTTATATTCCTGGGAAGAGATCTTTGGCTTTTTTTTTTTTTTAAGAAACTTAAAGAGACATGTGATCCAAAGAGCTAGAAATGGTTGCAGTGTCGAGTTGGACGCAGAGTGGCCTAACTAAGTGGGAGTTGATAAGGGCAGGTGAACGTGACAGAGATCTAAAGATGGTGGTGGAGGTAATGATAGCTAACATTTATTGAGAGCCAAATATTGTCCTGAGCACTTTACATTTAGGAAGTCATCTTGATAAAACATGGTGACTTTAATTGTGACTACTGAAATAGGGTTGAGAGAGTCCAAGTTGAATCCCACATATCTAATTTGGGTGACTGGATTAACTTGTATTGCCCCCACTCCCACCATCCACCCAAAGTTAGAGAACACAGGAGGGAAGAGCAGATTTAGGATAGGGGAGACAATGTAAGTTTGAGCTGGAAGCATTTACAAGACGATAAAACAGCTTCAGATGCTTTAAAAAAACTTTTAGAGGGGCACCTGGGTGGCTCAGTAGGGTAAGCGTTCTCCTCTTGATTTCAGCTCGGGTCATGATTTTGTGGTTCCTGAGATCGAGCCCCATGCCAGGCTGTGCACTGACAGTGTGGAGCCTGCTTGGGATTCTCTCTCTCCCCCTCTCTCTGCCCCTCCCCCACGCACATGCATGCTCTCTTCTCTCTCTCCCTGAAAATAAATAAATACACTTAGAAAAAAGACTTTTAGAAAGACCCCCCTCTGAAAGGTTACTGATAGAGTTAAAGCTGGTCTATCTCTCATTTCTTCTCTTTTCTTTCCTCCCCAGTTAACTAGTATCTTAAAGTGTATGTTATTCCTGTTTTATTCTTTGACCACATATGTGTGTGTGTTTCCTTCAGTAATTTCCTTTAATTTTTTCCATTTAACATTGTGTTTTCAAGATTTAGCCATGTTGTTACATGTAGACCTCTTCTTCCATGTTCATAAGAAAATGCTGCGATATGTTTATCTGTATTTGCAAATTTGCCTACTGACAAATTTTTAGGTTGTTGTCAGTTATCCCTTATAAGGTACAGTGCTATAGTAAACTTCTTAGGTATTTGTCTCCTACACACGTGTGATTTTCTTTGGGGTGCACCTGGGTTGGCTACACTAGACGTTAACCAAATTGCTCTCTAAAGTGATGGTAGCAGTCTGAGAGTTCTCATTCCCTTCCATTCAGTACTGGTTATGGTTTTAATCTCTGCCAATCTCAGGGGTATGAGATGGTATCTTGTTGCTATTTGCTTCATTATGAGTGAAGTTGAGCATCTTTTCTAAATTTATCGACATTTCAGGGCAATCTTACCGTATCCTTTGCCCATCTTTTCTTTAGATTATATTTGTCTCATTAGTTTATAGGAATTAATTATGTATTCTCTGTAATAATTATGTCTGTTCATATGTGTTGCACATGCCTTCTTCCAGTCTGTGCTGGTTTTAAAAGAAACTTACTAATTTTGTCATTTGTGATATGCAAGTTTTTAATTTCAACTGTCTCATATTATTTGTGTTTTTGTGTGATTTATGTATTCAAGAAATCCCCCTGTATCTTGAGTTCACAAAGTTCAAAGTTTTAAATTTTATGTGGTGGTTTTTAGTCTATCTGGAATTAATTGTTTTGAATGCTGTCAAGTAGCGATTCAGTTTTTAATTTCTCTATTAGGATAAGTGTTGAATCAAAGCACCATTTATGGAATAGTACATCCTTTCCCCATTGATATGTAATGCCACCTTTGAAACATGCCAAGTTCTGATAAAATTCACGAGCCATCCTCGGTGTTCTCTTCCTGGGTGACCTATTTTTCTTTTCTTGTCATAAAACAGTTTTTGAAAGAGCAAAAATATATGTATACTAATAACATGTTAGAGCATAACTGAAAAAAGAACAGCATACAAAATAAATGAAGCATTAGCGTTCTGCCAACTGTTTTCAGCTATCCCGTAACGTGAAGGTACTTTACTATGTTTATGCCAACATAATTTGCCATGCATATCTTATCAGATTTGAGGGCAAACAGTACAGTCTGATAAAATAATTGACATCACTACATTTATCAGAAAAACAGTGGGATTTACTCCCTTTAAAAAATCTTTGTTAACTTGTACTCTTTTTGAAGTTAGCTCTGAACGATGCGGGCATGCTGAGATTTTTCATTCTAATAGCATTTGACTTTAATATTCTTTCTCCAGTTTCAAAGCCCAAGGTGTTATAGATGACGTCGTCAATAGTGTAATAGACCATATACGCCCCGGTCCCTGTCGCTTGGATTGGGACAGCTTAATGACTTCAATGGATATTTTGGAACACTTTGAAGAGGTATTTATTTAAAAACATTACTTCAGATTGTGTGTGTGTTTGTGAGAGAGAGGCAGAGAGACAGAGCGAGCATGTAAGGATGAGCATGTATACATACACGTATTCATTGCTTTGAGAGTAGGTAGTCACGGCAAAGATCTCATAGGGGAATCCTTGATGCCTTTTAAAAAGCTTGAGTTTCCTCTTATTAACTAATGAGTATTCGTCAGAACTGAATTTGTTTTCCACAATAGCTCTACCCTTGCTGCTTAAGAAAATTGTCAGCGTCTTTAATGAGGCTTTGAAATCTAAAATTCTGAAAACACCACCATCATATTCACCATCAAATAAAAAATTATATGTTTTTCCATTAATATTAAGCCAAAATTAAAGACCAAAGATAAAATGCCACCTTAGGCATTAGAGACTTATGAACCCAAAGTCGGTTGTCTTCTTTTTCTATTTTTATTAATTCATTCTTGCCATGTTTGAATTTCTTTATTGAACTATTTGGTGTTTTAGTCCATGGATTTGTGGATTTTATTTTAAACACCTGTAGTCTACACCATCTATTTCCATGTTGAATATCATATAGGATAAAAGGCCACTGTATTGAATTAGATATTTGGATACTGGGCAGCTTAACTCTTTGTGTTTTGATCATATATCTTATTCACAAACATACAGTAGCAGTGATATTTAGAATAGAGATCTAAACCTGTAAGAATCACTGTAAGAATTGTTATCAATAATAATTATAATACATTTTAAATGAGTATCAGTTTTTTACTAAAGATTAATTAGTGATACATGAGTCAATATATATTTCCTTGGTAATACCTCTTACCTGTTCCCTTTCAGAATTGCTGTGTGATGCGTTATACTACTGCTGGCCAGCTTTGGAATATAATTTCCCCAAGAGAGTTTGTTGATTTCTCCTACACTGTGGGCTATGAAGAAGGGCTTCTATCCTGTGGTAATTATATCAAAACCTTATACTTTCTTTTCATTTGTTTTAAATATTTGAGTTTTCTAGGCTGGATGTTTCGTTCTACGTGAGATGTATTTTCAGCCTTCACACTTATTTTGTAATCACTTTAAGCTTTGCAAACACCCTAGGAAGTAAAATAACAATATCAAGTAGGGTTTGGGAATCTTTCTGGTAAGTTTTTTTTTCTCAGTTACATGGTAGCTTCCACGTGATGGCTGACAAATATGAGTTAAATGACTGCCTATGAGAAAGGGATATAGCAAATAGATTTCCTTTTAAGTCACTCTCAGAAAACAACTTCTTAGTCATATACATAGAAAGAATAGACTTGGTATGTGTTAGAGCATTTTTGTTTCCTTGAGCTGTGTAATAGTTGTCTTCTAAAAATTAAAAATACTGCTCTTAGAAGGCTCCTGCTCTCTGAAATAGATCTATAGGTAAATTGATCTTTTTTTATGTGTAGTATATACTTGAGTTAGCAGTTGTAGGTAAGTATCTCCTTGTTGACTCTTAACCAGCCAGTACCAAAGTTGGATGTGGTAGTGCCTTTAGGCAGTAGTGGTGGTACCATAGTTTTGATTTTTGGTACCTTGAAGCCTGGATGCTACAGCCACGATTCATAGTTTCCACGGAGTTACCAGGATTACATAATGTTACCTATTCTGACGTGACTAGAACTTTCCCCATTACCTACTTACCAGCCCCCTGCCAGAATTCTAGTTGGTAATTATCTTTTTCATTCTTCCATGGTTACTCTTAGGGCTTAGTTTTTCATCTACATGGATAAGAAGAAAAATAGTTAAACAAGATATCTGATGATAATTTTTTTTTTTTTTTAATTTTTTTTTTTCAACGTTTATTTATTTTTGGGACAGAGAGAGACAGAGCATGAACGGGGGAGGGGCAGAGAGAGAGGGAGACACAGAATCGGAAACAGGCTCCAGGCTCTGAGCCATCAGCCCAGAGCCCGACGCGGGGCTCGAACTCCCGGACCGCGAGATCGTGACCTGGCTGAAGTCGGACGCTCAACCGACTGCGCCACCCAGGCGCCCCACTGATGATAATTTTTAATGAGAGTTTTAGACTAATCTCAGTCACTGCTAAGTGTTAATTTAAAATTTCCTTGTAGGGGTAAGTCTTGATTGGAGTGAAAAGAGACCAGAATTTATTCGTGGATATAACCATCCCTGTGGTTGGTTTTGTGTTCCGCTTAAAGACAATCCTCACCAGAGTCTTTTGACAGGCTATATTCAGACGGATCTGCGTGGGATGATTCCGCAGTCTGCAGTCAACACAGCCATGGCAAGCACTTTAATCAACTTCTATGGTGATTTACAAAAAGCCTTACAAAAGGCATAATATGTTTAAACTTGTAGTACAGTAGACCCCAGAGTCAACTTTTGCTCTCAGCTGCGTGGCCTGTAAAAATCATCCTTTCCTCTCCTCCATGTAGCCTGTGGAAACATTTGAGATGATTTGTTGGTTTATTTTATTCCCAAACTAAATACTTGTCTAAGAGAGGGCATTTCAGTTTTCTTAAATAGTTATTTGCACAGTGTTTGGTACAGCAGTGTGTCTGAGCATGGAGAGTATGACAGAGATCCATTAAGAAGTAGGTATTATTCTTTGACCTAAACTCTTTAGAAACTGAGTAGTGACTCAATATGAATATTTTGCCTGCTTGGAAATTAGAGAAAGCATAAGCTTCATGCTGTTAGTTAAAATCATCTATTTTAGAGGTTTATGAACATTTTATAAGTTTTAACTTTTTCTGGAAGTTAAATATTAGTGTTTTACTTTGGTATGCTGTATGAGTTTTGTCAATATCTTGGACTAAAGAAAAAAGCTCTTTATATTTTGTAAAGGTGATTTTCATTGTCAGTTGACTTGCACTACTTTATAAGTATTGAAAAAATCAGAAATAAAAATAAAGTAACTATAAATACAATTCAAATACAATTCTAGATAACATTATTTTATGGATATCTTTAAAAATGTATTTGTGTCTTTCTGTGAGTTTATTTTGGAAGTCTTAAAAAGCATTTATGCATGGAGTACAAAACTGCCAAATGTGTGCTGGGGACACCACATTGATTGGGTTGTGTGAAAGGGTTGGAGGTATCCTCTATTCACCAACAGAAAATTATCTGTCTATAAAGTCAAATTCAATGAATGTTTTCTTCATGTTTCATTTTTTTTTAAAGATAAGCCCCCAAGAAATAGCTTTAATTCTGAGAAGTATCTGATATTCTTTAGGAAAATAATGAGATTTTCAGTCTTTCTCATTTGACCCAAGTTCATGTTTCAAAGTGTCACTCACCTCATAAAGTATTACTCACTACATCATAAACATTGTGACAGATCTTCATCTGGAACTTTAACAAATGCATTCATAGATTTATCTACATGCCTGGATGAGTCATTTTATAACTAGCATGGATGAAAATAGGTCCCTTGAGTCTAGGGCTGCCTTAAATGAACATTCCTGAATAATTTTAACATTCCAAATGATTCTTTGGCTTTTGAACTAACCACCTGGTTTACTTTTAAAATGAGATCTTGGGGCGCCTGGGTGGCGCAGTCGGTTAAGCGTCCGACTTCAGCCAGGTCACGATCTCACGGTCCGTGAGTTCGAGCCCCTCGTCAGGCTCTGGGCTGATGGCTCGGAGCCTGGAGCCTGTTTCCGATTCTGTGTCTCCCTCTCTCTCTGCCCCTCCCCCGTTCATGCTCTGTCTCTGTCTGTCCCATAAATAAATAAAAACGTTGAAAAAAAATTAAAAAAAAAATGAGATCTTGAGGCAACTCATTCAGTGTAGCCATGAAGATGTGTGTATTTATGTTCGTGTACGGGCACACGTTCTGAAATCTATCTTCGTGTTCAGTGAGTTCTTTATGTGGTACTATTACTGTTTCCATCATTTTGTTTCTCCTTCTCCTCCTCCTCCCTTCCCCCTCTCCCTCCTCCTCCTCCTCTTTTTTTCTCTTCCTTCTCCTACTCCTCCTCCACCTCTCCCTCCTTCCTCCCCTTCCTCCCCTTCCTATTCTCCTTCTCCTTTTTCTCCTTTTTGATTAATATATTCCAGTGTTCTGTCTAGGATGGCAAAATACCAGCAGATGTCCAATTACAGGGTGCCCAGATTGTGTGAGGGACTTGTGATAAGATTGTCTGAACTGGGTACCCCCAAAGCAAATAAACTGTCCACTCAGCAACTCTAATGTTCTCTTTGTCCTTTTCAACTTATACCTCCAATTAGTGATTACATAATCCACTGTTGAATTGGACCCATTGCACATAAAAGGACACTCATGGAAACATTTTTATTGCAATACTGAGTCATATGATAGTTTGAGAAATAGTATTTGAATGACCTGAAATGTATATGCAGCTTCTAGATGGCACTTTAGATCTGCTGCATTCTAGCTGTACTTCTTTTTTTTTAACAGCCTTATTGAAATATAATTTACATGCTATACAACTTACTGGTTGTAAGTATAGAATCCAGTAATTTTTGAATACATCTATAATTGTGCAGCCATCACCACAATCCAGCTTTAGAACATTTCCATCAACCAAAAAGATCCCTTTGCCTGTTTGCAGACTCATATCTAACCAAAGTTTAGCATAGTTGCCAGCATATAGGGGATGAGAACGATTACAGGAGGTTTTATTTGGTTTTGTTTTTAAGAGTAGATTCTAAGTTCAGGTACCTCGTGGTAATGTTTTAAATATGTTATCTGAAATACCATAATTATACAAAAATTTAATGATATGGGTTGGGATTACTATTAACATATAATTGAGTCTGCTCTTTCTGTACAGTGCTGTAGAAGAATGGAAAACTAATGTGAGCCGTATATATAATTTAAAATTTTCCAGTGGCCACATGAAAAAGATAAAAAGAAACAGCTGAAGTTAATTTTAATAATGCAATTTATTTACCTCAGTAGATCCCAAACATCATTTCAACAAATAATCAGTGTGAAAACTCAATAAGATAGATTACATTCTTCTTTCTTACTAATTCTTTGAAATCTCGTGTGTATTTTACTTACTTGGATTAGCCACATTAAAAAAAAATTTTTTTTTAAATCTTTATTTATTTTTAAGAGGGGAGCAGGGAGGGGTAGAGAGAGAGGGAGATATAGAATCCAAAGCAGGCTCCAGGCTCTGAGCTGTCAGCACAGAGCCCGATGCGGGGCTCAAACTCACAGATCGTGAGATCATGGCCTGACCTGAAGTCAGACGCTTAACTGACTGAGCCACCTAGGTGCTCCTTGGATTAGCCACATTTTAAGTGTGCATTATCAACATTGGGCCAGTGGCCTGTATTTAATAGCACAGTTCTCTAGTATATATATTAATTTGTGTTTTTATAATATGAAGTAATGAATTTCATGGAATTGCTCTCTTAAATACAAAATGTTTTCTAATCTCTGGAGCCTTCAATGCTTGCTAAATGGGGACTTCTGAACATTAGAAATAAATCAGTTTATAGTTGTTAATAATATAACAATTATAGCCAAAAAGTTTTCCTTTAAATATAATTAATTTTCGTAGGGCAGTTAATGAAACAAAAAATATAATCTGCCTTGTTAGGTGGTTGATTATTTTTCTCTAGCTTATAGCTAGTTTGTATTAGAAACACATTTACACAGGGAATACTTGGCATAGTACTGTTTTCAGTACTTGTTACCTACTTTTTTAAGGACATTAGTTTCATACAAAAAAATAATTTATCATAACTGATACTTTTGCATGAAGTATTAGTGTGCATTGATAACTAACTCTTGATTAACCCTTGGAGTTTAACACAATACTTAGCAAAAATAATTGCAGGAATTTACTGGTTGCAGTTATGTATAATATGAACTGCTAGAGTGTTAAAGAGAGATTGTAAATGTTAAAAATCTCTTCATTTTACTGTTGACTGATGTTGGATGTATTTGAAGTTGTAGATTTCTACATGTAAGATTATCTCCCAGTAAAAATAATTTTCTTTTTCCCCCTCCTCCCTCTTTCTTTATTAACTGAAGGACAAAGTATCAGTACTCAGGTTGAATTAAATTAACATCTCAGACAAAATCCTCTGTGACTGAGGTTGCCTCTGGAGAAGATGGGAAAACATTGCACAGTTTAAGCCTTTAATTATTTGTTGAGCTTTTAGGTATGAGTAATTCCCTTTGATGTAAACAAAAACTTTATCTGTTTACTCAAGAGCACACTAGCACCCTTAGAATCAGTGGTTAAAATCCAGATCCTTTTACTTACATGGATACTGCAGGTATCCCAACCCAATGGATAAATTATGGAATCCAGAGAAGTTAGGGGACTTGACCAGGTTTCCATCAGAATGTGTGTCGTATAATCACTCATCTGCTGTATTTTTCCCTTGCCTTTCTTACTCAACTTCTAGAAGTGGGGGGTGGTGGGATCTGAGCATAGAAGAAACATAGGAAGTGGAATTATAATTCATTATTTTGTTGTTTCCAAAGATTTTACATGTATAGTCAAATAAAAGTTTGTCTCTTGCAATTCAATAAAAGCTATACTATATATAGATTTTATTTTTTAAAAAGTTTATAATTCTTTTATGAGCCAATGTGAAACTGGAACCTTTAATAAAAGCATGTTTTAATATAAACTGTGTATTTATTTTTAAATTGCTATGAAATATTTCAAAATAAAATTAGACATTCATAATCATTGACACTGAGTTGTATTAACCTTAAGTACTGGCAAATAGTTTCATGTATCTGAACTTAAAGTATGTAATTTAATTTTGTAAACTCTTACAAAAGAAAAATATAAACTGGAAAATAAAGATTAGTAACTCACATGCTTATCTCGCACCAAAGTCTCATATAATATTAGCCAAAATACTGCTGAATTTTGGTTTGCTATTATATAGCCAAGATGATGATGAATGTGTTATTCCCTTATTTCAGTAACATATACACAGGGTTTGTTGTCCCCACGTTTAAATAACTGTGTTAACTTGGCTAGGAATTGTCATAATTTCATTTGAAGTTGAAGAAATCCAGAAGTAGTGACGACACAGACCCTTGATCTATGTTACCACAAAGTATTATGGATACTGTGGGCAGTATGCACTAGAAAATAATCATTATGACATGGTTTCAACAAACAGTGTTTTTTCTCATTTAATAAAAAATCTGGATATAGGTAATTTAGGGTTTATCAGCTCAAAGATGTCAGGGCCAGAGTTTCTACAGTTTTTATCTTTCTCTCATAATGATAAGGTGATTGACTAGCCCTGAAAATTACATGTGCATTCAAGTCAAGAAGCAGGGGAAGGCATGGCAACACGCACTGGTCTCTTCTATCAGGGAAGCAAACGCTTTCCCAGAAGCCTCCACTAGCTTTCTTCTCCAGTAGTCTCTGCCACATGACCCCCCCCCCCCCCCCAGCTGTAAGGATGGTTAGGGAGGCAAGCATAAGAATTTCCAGCCTCTTGAAGAGAGGGATGGTGATGAATGACTCTTTGGATAGCCAACCATAGCATCTCTTAGTGGATCAGCTCTGGAAAGTGTGTATAAGGCTCTCTCAAATGTCAGCCGGAAAATGATAAGACTACCAAAATAGAAATGAAAATAGCAAAGTAGTCATTCACTTCATGAAAAACTTACTGGGCCTCTTTTACATGATAGACACTACGTAGCTATTCTTAGAAGCAATGGAGCTTTCTCTGTAGGTTGTTAATTTTTTTTAATGCTTATTTATTTTTGAGAGAGAGACATAGTGCAAACAGGGGAGGGGCAGAGAGAGAGGGAGACACAGAATCCAAAGCAAGCTCCAGGCTTGGAGCTGTCAGCACAGAGCCTGATGCGGAGCCCAAACTCACGAACTCAGATCATGACCTGAGCTGAAGTCGGATGCTTACCTGCCTGAGCCACCCAGGCACCCCATCTGTAGATTGTTAATGGCTGGTGTCAACAAGAATGACCTGTTTCTATTACACCGTAATATTTTCAGAATATATAATAGGTGTTATTCTATTCCCCATAAGAGAATTATATTATTCTATTCCCCTGGAGCAAAGGGTCCACTATGGATGAAGGCTTCTGTAGCTATGAGATGACAGAAAATTGCCAGAACACATGACCTGCAAATGTATCCCAGGAGTTGGAGGGTGGATGGATCCGTGCTACCTGTGTTATCAGCTGCACAGGTAATTAGGGGGGTGTGGTGTGCTAGTAAAAATAATGTTGGAAGCATAGTGTAAAAGTGCTAAACTAGGCTTTTTAGTCATTATTTGGATAGTATTTTTTTTCAGGAGCTTTACCTTCCTATTTAGGTTTTGATTTAGTGACAGCCCTTAAGTACAAGGCAGCTGATTTTTTATGAAAGGAAGTAGTCCAGAGGTTGTGCAAAACTAGGTTGAAATAAAAATATGTTCATATGGTTGGAAATGGACTTGCAGATGGGAGAGGTTATTTTTCTCTAGCATTTCCCTCCGTTGAGAAGTCACTGTTCGGGGTAAGTGTGTCTTTGCCACAAAGCAAGCATTTTGGACCCAATGGTAGTAGCAAGCTGCAATTCTGAGAGTTAGTCCCACTGTCACGTGATTCCCTTCCCCACAGATAATCTCACACAAATGCTCGCCCACTGACTGAGTGGCCAAGCTCAAGGCTTTCAGCTCTTTTTACAACTCATGCTGTTAACAATCAGCTTCTTAAGAGTGAAAGTGCAGTGTCTGCCTCTCATTCTCAGGTCCTGGAGGTTTGAAAGCACCATCATGAAGTGACCACTGAACATCATGTGGCCCAGCAATTCCACATTAGGATTATTTCCTTAGGATAGATTTCCCCAAACACTGAAAAGACTTTTAGTATTACCGAGAAAAGAAAGAATTGAGATTGGATTATTATGCATCTCTCATAAATGTTTGTGAAGCCTATGTAGAAATGGTTGTGCTATAGTGATAGGCTGGTACCAAAAAGCTACAATATGATTACAAGTCTGTGAGAAAAAAGTAAAGAGTAAAACCAATCGTGTCTGTCTTTGGAATGTGTTATTATGGTAATTTTCTCCTTTTCTGTATTTTCAAATTTTTGTAATGGAAAATCAGTTTTTCTATGAAGTACTGAATTTAACTTTTATCCATTGAATTGACTTCCCAGCGGCGGGAGCACTGAGCCAGGAGATGGACAACCCAGATCTGTTCTCGTCCTAGCCACCAACTTGACCTCAGATAAGTCATTACCTCCCTAGGTGTCACTTCTCTTTAATAAAATGAGCTTCTTGGATTAAATGATTAGTTAGGTCCCTTTTTAATTTTTAATAACTTTATGACTTTCATGACATCCCTGTATAGTGTTTAAAAATGATAGGAAGCTCAGTGTAATTTTATCTGGGAGAAAGGGAAAATAATTCAACTCCCTATGTCAGATGTAAGGAAAATGTCCATGCGTCACTCATGAATTGTAACATTTCAAATCACAGAATGCAAACTTTTGGCGGGCTCTTAGATGATTTATTATCATACTGTACATGCAAATCGCTTTACAGATATCGCAGCAGTAAGGTATATGCTTCTTTTGGCATGCTCTGACACATCTGGGTGTACTAACACAAAGTAACATTGGCCCTCACTGAGGTCAATTTCAATAGTCTACCAACATCCATTTTGCCACATGTCACACGTTCTTCTTTTATGTTCCCAGGAAACACCAAAAAATGAGCATGTTTAGTCATTTAATCAGGCTGTCCAACCTGAGTCCAAGAAGCAACAGCTGTCTATGGCTGTCATGTTGTCTGCCCCAGGTTTGGGGCAGCTGAGACAGCCAAGGACTCTGTGTCCCATCTGTGGGAAGCAGGGACTCCGGTCAGTCACTGCCATTGAAGAATAGAGTAGCTCAATCAAAAGCAAATGGGCATGATTTGGATGAATTCTCTACAAGCATCTGTATTTACATTATGGCCTAGGTCAGCTTACATGTTTACCTAAAAAATATTATATCTCTGTATGAAGGAGTCAATAGCACCATTTTGACAGATTAGAAATGAAATCTTCACAGCTCCTTTTTCAGTACTTTTCAGTCAGACATTGGGAAGATAGCCTGTGATCTTGGCTGTGTAAACTGAAATATTTATACTTTTTCTTTGTCCCCCAGATCCTACATGCACCTGTTTTTGGCTAATGGCTGGCAGTCTATTGGAGATGTAGTTTTCCTGTATGTAACGGTATTCCATGAACCTAATCTCCCATGCTGCTCTGAGTTTATGTCCCTTTAGTCTAGCAAACGTTCAACAACC
Source organism: Herpailurus yagouaroundi (assembly GCF_014898765.1). Lineage (NCBI taxonomy): Eukaryota > Metazoa > Chordata > Mammalia > Carnivora > Felidae > Herpailurus > Herpailurus yagouaroundi. Next base: position 68,444,762 of record NW_024412377.1, read on the forward strand.
CAGGAATACAAATTTTTCCTCTAGGTCAAACTAAAAAAGACCTACCAGCTCATGTCACAAGCCTGAAAAACCCTGGTAGGAAGTATTCCTTTCTCAGTGACTGCTAAGTTGTATTTCCTGTATACTCACAGTATCTGTCTTTGCTTCTTTTCTATCACTCAGATGACAGTCTACCTTTGTCCCTTCTTTGTCCCATCCTTTGTCATTTCATTTGTCCTGAGAAGTAATGCAGCCATTCACTACTCACAGACATTATCTGAGACAGCAAAGTGGGCAAGGCTACTAAAAGTGTATATACTGTAGTCTAACTCTAGTTGGTAAATATTTAAAAGTAAGTTTTTTGAAGGTGGATGTAAAATGCTGCCTGCAATGAGTGATATAAAAAGGGATTTATAGAAGGGTGTGTAAAGAGGCAAAAGGGAGGGAGAGGTAGAAGAAAGGCCTTGCCAGGACCAGCCTGATGTTTGAGGAAAGCAGTTCTGAAAATTTCACATTTTGTTGTCTGGGACTAAGCTTTTTTATACAAGTCATCTCGAAGTCTAAACTTTAAGGTGTGATTCTATCTCTGTGGGGATCGCCCTTTTGGGTCTGATCATTTAAAGGTGAAGGTTACTATGGCAGAAGGAACCTTGACATGGGCCTCTACTGGCAAAACTTTGGCGAATAGTTAGGCAATTTGCTAGCCACAGAGTTATTCTTATACTGGAGTTTTGCAAAGCTTTCTCAGAAATCACCATCATTGTCTACTCTGCTTTGTTAGTGGAGACCTAGCCAGCACAGTTTTTGCTTTTAGTGACAGAGGCTTTGCTTCAACTAGTGACTTGAAAAAAAACATCTTCGATGTGTTGGGTGATTTTTTTATTCTACTTAGGGATGCACCAAATTAGCCGATCAATCTCCATGTAGGAGATCACAGAGGGCTAGATGCTCTGAGGAAATGCTGCACACTTATCTACCCAGAATAAGAAAGGAGTGAGAAGTTCTAATTAAATTTTGCACAAGATCCAAGCCTCTTTCTGCAGACTTAGTGACACTTCCCTGCAGAGTTTGGCCTTTCATACCAGTATTGCCCCTTCACCACTTTGCCTGGAATTTTTCCACTCTGTAGATTTCTCAGCCAGACCTGGCCCCTTCCTCCTTCCTCCCTGCAAAGATTGTCCCCAACCTTCAAATCCAGCCTAGGTTCCCATGCTTTCCTCAATCATCATTCTAGGCAGACGGGAGATTTTCCTTCTTGCCATCCCTAGACGACTTAATCCCTCGCTTAGATTTGGCACAGGCCGTGTATGCACACGTTTTTTTCTCTCCAACTAAAAAGTTCACTCTCAGAGGATATAGCACTGGGCTTAATTCATCTCTGACTCCTTCACTGTACGTAACTGTTTCTCAGTGAAAGTTTACTGAGAAAATGGGTGTCTGAGATGGCCTACTGGGAAGCTTCAAAACTGGAAAATCATTTCCTTAAAGTGAGCTTGTGATACAGGCCTAATATCCCCGGAACTAGTACTACTGTCTAATTTATGGTTCTGAGGGGAAAATTAGCTATTGACTTTGGTCTATTCATTTCTAAGGGAAGCAGGTGACCCAATTATTGAGAGAAATGTAGAAACATGATTTTAAGTCTATTAACAACTGCCTTCAAGCTCTGACCAATCAATAAAAATGGGGAGGTGGGAGTGTGAAATCCTAATCTTTATGTCTTGCCTCTCCTGTCCAGTAGAGTCTCCATCTTGCACATGAGCCATGAGGAAGTGGCAGGCAAGTGATCTCTTTTCTCCTGAGTCCAGTGTATCCCAGCGGCACATCATATGATTAATTACTGCAGCGCTTTAAAGAAAGCAGTATAGTATTTAGTTAGAATCATGATAGAAGTTTAGATATTCCTAATAATAGGCCGATAATAGGTCTTGTACTCAATATCTCATTTGTAACCTTTGGCTACAGATGTTCAAAGTCAACAAAGGTCACGCATACCTACATTTCGCAGTATCTGGGTTACCTGCTTCCCTTAAGGCAGATATTGTGAAATGAATCATTTCTCTGTGACAGAAATAGACTAAGAGAAGGGCCCTTCTTGGATTTCTAAATATGTAAGAAAAGTAAAAGCAAGCATTTATTCAAGGCCCTCTCTTTTGAAAGAAATGAAATATCTCTCAGAATATCCTCAGAAAAACATGGGGATTGGAAAGTAGTTTCCTTACATAAAAGAAATGGCTGTTTGCCTGTCAGTGAGCTATTGGTGAGCAAGTTATTGTCATAGAAAGCCACATAATAAAGCATATTATTTACTAAAACTGGTTGAATGAAAACCCAGTTGTTATAAATTACTTAAGAATATTCTGAAGGATTCAAAACCAAAGGCTCTGTTACTTCTTAGTTTACTGAAGTAATAGCTGAAGACCGACTTAAATGTGAGCAAGTATCAGTGTAAGATGTCATTTACATGATTTTAAATATAAGGATCAAATTTCTAAAACATGCTCAAAATGCTAGAAATCTTTTTTAATTCCTCTCTGAACAAAGTCAATTCATATTCTAAATTAATTTTTTTCAGGAATGATGCCATTTGGAATTTTTAGTTCTGTCGGGATACTTCAGTGTTAAGTTGTACAGACAGCACAATTATTGTTGTGAGACAAGCTGCTCTGTTGTGAGACAAAGCTCTCCTAGCTTCCTCTGGGAATTAGAACCTTACGTCAAGTAGAGGAAAGTCATGGAAATCTCTCAGATGTTCGCAAAAAAGCATGGGTGCCATGATAGGCCAGGGTCATCAGGTTTTTTTTTTCTGTAGAGAGCCAGATAGACATGTTACGCTTTGCTGGGCTATCTAGTTCTCTCTGTTGAAACTTCTCAACTCTGTTCTAGTAGCATGAAAGCAACCAGACAATATGTAAATAAATGAGCATGGTCATGTTCCAATAAAAACTTTATTTATAAAAACAGGCTTCTGGTGGATTTGGTCTGTGAACCATAGTTTGCCTGATTCCTGAAAATTATTCTTTGGAAATTTAAATTTATTTCCTTGGGCTATTATGTGGAAATTGCTTTTTAAAAAATGCACATATAAGTTTTATATGTATATCATAAAGACCATAGATAAAAGAATGATCATCGATATTCAAATAAGAAAGTATAAACATTAGCTTCTAACTCATTTACTACTAATAATATCTTTTGCCTGATACGCTTAGTTCATTGGGCATAAGGAATTACTTGAACCTTTTTAAACCCATCTGCTGTTCCCACTCAGTGAACTCACAAGAAATTTTAAATTTTCAAGGGAAACACAGCAACATCTATCAGATATGGAATGCAATACTACTATTAGGTTGTTTGGACCTAAGTACTTAATAAATGGACATGTTAGATAATTCTTTTGGCTTTGGGAAGACCATGAAAATAATACTGAGACTAAGGATGTATGAATAGAAACACCTTGGGAAATTCTAACATAAGAACCTGGACAATAAAAATGTAAACAAAATCATAACTCGTGAATATGTTATTTGTACTCTATGCTAATGTAAGTCGCTGCATGATAGACGATAAAATAGGTCAGGTTAACAGGGAGCAGCTATAAGATGATAGTTTTCAATTGATAGTCATACTTACTTGTATCTTTTACAAACCAGATTAACTACTATACATGTAACAAGGAAAGGACAAAGAAAGGACCAACCTCATACATTTTTTCTACAACTGATTATCAGAGTGAGAGCACTTAGGGAAAAACAATAGCTTTCAAAAATTCTAATGTGAAGCCTATTGTATTTGAATATCCCAAAATAGTATTTTAAATGGAAAATAGTATTTTAACTGACTGAAGATTAAATGTCATTTTTAACAATGAGTCACAACAAAAATTACACAGATATAAATATTCCATATCCATGGGTTTTCCAGGTCAATCTTCAAAATGTGCTGAAAACAACTATTAATAACAAGCATGATTTTGTAGTCTTAGCATTGCTGCTTAGAGTTTCAAACTAAATTGTGGGCCACCAAGGGCCCCACATTTCTCCAACCAGTCTGGGATACTCCTTCCAGGGTTTTAGCAGATCTCACAAGCCTAGAGGGCAGCCTGATGGCCAGAAGGATGAAGCAAAACATTGATTTGGGACAAGTGGTAGCAAACCAAGACACAGGGAAGAGTAACTGACTCGTGGAATCCCATTTTTTCATACTGAATAATAGCAATATACCAGTATTCAAACAGCATCAGTTTCAGTCAGAGCATGGGAAGAGATTTCCTTCCATCTGGCTCATTTGAGCTCAGCCAGGTCAGACGCCTAGTGTCTTCTGAGCAATGTCTGATTCCTGTGAAGGAGTCAGATGGTCCGCTCTCATTCAAGTCTTCCATCTTGCCCTAGGTGGACCTCTGGGCCAGGTAACAGGGAAAAGGCTGAGTCTTGAAGGAAGTTAAAATCATGCAATCAAATCCTCTAGAGTATATCACAAGCATTTATGAAAATTGGAATTTTAAACAAGCCAACATAAATTAGTCAAGTTTGTTATTGCTCTCCAAGGTAAGTATATAAATGGTTGGGCTTTGTGAGCTGAGATTACATTATCTGATCTCAGGTGATATCTGAAAGGAGTAATAATGACAAAAACTGGCCCTTAGTAGATAAGAATGTAGAAAGAGGAAATGATGAACTTGGTAACCATGGTGGGTAGCTGATCTCTCTCCAGTCGTCTTTTTTCCCCCTTATTTGTCAAGGAACCAGAAACTCACCCTGAGTTGTGCCAAGGGGAGAAAAGGACTTTGAAAAAAATGTATAGAAAATTATTGGGTACATTTCTATTCATCATGTAGTTATGAATACTGTAATATTAATATTGCAATTGCATGCACATAATGTTTTTAAAAACCACGGGTGACACACAGTCTAGCCATTAAGCAGTATTTAACTAGTAAATGCTCAAATGTTAGCAACGACCCTAATCGGGAACATATCTGTGATGAACATTGAGGAAATTGGAATATGACCTAAGAGACAGTGATTGTAAGGATATTAAAAATCCTATTATGTCTGGAAACTTTGCACCATCTAAAGCAGACCTACATAACCAGTCTATACTCCACAATGACGATAAATTACATAATGGCATTGTAATTATGTAATTGACTCTGCTCGGTATATTTATTTCAATTTTTCGTGGAGTCAACCTTCATCCAGAAAAACCGAGTGCTGATTCACTTCGTTGACTTTTGTTTTTCTGTTCTTTCTTTCTTTCTTTCTCTTTCTTTCTTTCTTTCTGGTTTTTGTTTGTTTGTTTTTGCATTTGCTTTGCAAGAACAATCCTACAACAGAATAAATGGCTTAGTAATTTTACTCTTTGCCTTTTCTGGCATTTACTTTTTTTTTTTCTAATTTGAAATGCGACCAGATGCTTCTGTGAAATAAAAACTGAATTATGAAACAAAATGGCTCTAAATCTTCGGTCTGTAGGCAATCCACCAACAGTTACCTTGCATGTGAAACTGGAAATAGGGGTTGCTAGATATTCTAAGTTACAAAATATGTTTTAAATACTATGTAATTGAGGTCACAGTAATAGGCAAACTATTCCTTTCTTTTTTTAAGTTTGCCACTCAACATGGCTATAGAACTTTGAGGACTATTCTAAAATAGCAGTATATAAGAAAATTCTAAGTCTTTGAATCCATGTATAATGGCAGTGTTGATTGAACAGTTCTGAGGAAATCTAAAAAGATCCAGCCAACGGTCATTCTTATTTTGGGGGTTACTGGGATATCCTCACCCTCCCCAAACGATCTTCATCACACGAATTTAGTATGTTCGGGTGATTTGTAGAACGAAATATTGCCTGTAACAAAATGATGCCCACCTCAGTCCAGCCTTGAAAAAATGCTATTAAGGGTCTGTGTGTAGTCCCTCCTGAGTGGGGACACATGGTTTCATACACAAGAATACTGTTGATGTTATGGCAGTACTCAGGAGACTCGAGCCTGAAGTCAAGATTCCAGGGCCCAGAGAGGGATTAGAGGGACTGTGGCAAACAGACAATTTTGCAATGCCCAGGAAGGCATTGTTCTCTAAAAGTCGTGATGGGAAATCTTCCTTTGAAGTACATGATTAAGCAGATGTGGCCAATAGAGTTTTTACTTATTTTGGTCTGTGACATTTCGGAAACATTTTCTTTTTGGCCTCCTACCAACTCATCAGTATGGAAAACTGAGGCAGCTCAAATCTAAGCATAGAAATTCATGTGTCATTTTTGCTTTAGAAGTGCACTCTAGAACAGTTTTGTTCCAAAACATTAGCCACTAGTCATGTGTGGCTATTGAGCACTTGATGTCCTAAAGGTGTAACATATATATATATATATATATATATATATATATATATATATATACACACACACACACGTACTCCTGATTTTTAAAACAATATAAAAATAATAAATTTAAAATATCTCAATAATTTTTCATATTGATTATACATTGGGATTACAGCACTTGTTCTAGATGATAACTTCTACAACCATGTTATTCTAATTTCTCCCTTATTTATGTATTTGTGGGGCAAATGAGCTCTTACAGCCTGAAAAACCCAGTGAGATTCTGACTAGACTTTTTAAATGTGAGAAATAATAATTACCATAATTCTTCATGGTAAAATAGTCTAGTTCATGCTATGTATCTGAACTTATTTGAGAAACAAAAATCAATAATGTATTAACTGTCAGCTCTAAAATGCAAAACAGAATTTATTGTTCTGTGCTAAAATAACCTTAATGTTTTTGCTTTGTGACTATATTGTCTTAATTAAAGGTAACATTATGAAAGAGTTTGTCAAATTAAGGCTCTCTCTACAACAGTCTACCATTATTTAGCTAAGTAATCTTTGTGGGGTTGTTGTTGTTGTTGTTTTTTAATGTTTACTTTTGAGAGAGAGAGAGCATGAGCAGGGGAGGGGCAGAAAGAGAGGGAGACACAGAATTCGAAACAGGCTCCAGGCTCTCAGCTGTCAGCACAGAGTCCAATGTGGGGCTAGAACTCATGAACATGAGATCATGACCTGAGCTGAAGTCAGATGCTTAATGGACTAAGCCACCCAGGCGCCCCTAGCTAAGTTAATCTTTGAGATAGATAACAGATCTCTTTTAAATAAAGAAGATAAATGTTTGTTGTTCTTTCAAAATGGTTAATCTAATTATCCTAACAGATTGTATTTCTGTTAAAGCTTAGATTGAATCGTTTGGCTGAAATGACCAATTTTTGTGAAAGTCTGACTTGTTTTTGCATTGAAATGACAAAGTTAGTCACTATTTTGGCATCATCAGGACTTCATCTTTTACAGTCAAAATTTAAAACTCCCGTTAATCTTTAGAAAGTGCAATTTACAGGTTAAAAAAAAAATAGAGGAAATCACCCTCAGGTGCTCAAGTACTCACCAAGGAAAAGGCATGGGTACTCATTTAAATGGGTAAATTCTTAAACACACACTAGCCTTTCGCATCCGCTACTGCTGGAGCTCCTGTTAACACAGGCCACAGGCAGCGCAGTCAGCCTGAGTGATGGATCAGAGAATGACTGCCCTCCCTTGGAACACTGTGGGGGTGGACGGGGCCCGGAAGGGCAACGCCTAATGATGTTCCAACAATGCCACTGTCCAGTAAGATCCATTTCCCTCTCTTCTTTCCTTTTCCAGTATATGGGACAACGACCCTATCTGCCTGTTAAGTCTCATTAGGAAAAGCACACCGGGCAATTGATCTTCTTAAATGGAAATGTTAATGCTTAGTGAAGAAGGCATTCTTAAAGATTAAAAAGAGTGAGCCCTTTATAATTACTAACCTGGAAATTCTGAGAGAATAAAGAAGGAAGGAAAGAAACGGGAGAAAATAAGTACTCTCAACTAGCTAAAACAAAAAATAATCTTCTGAGCCCAGATGATGTGCTCTTGAAGGGCTTTTTCCTCTGTCCATGTCGGTGACCCATCAGGCCCTTAAACCACGGACGATGAGAAGTCCTACCTTTTCTTCTTATGACAACAGTAGTAAAGGAAGGTTTGCGCTTGGAAAGCAGAGTATCTACCAAGGTCCAGGAACCCGCAGGAACCAGAGATTTAATTTCATTTTCCAATTTGACAGTTTTGAGGAAGAGCCAAAAGAATTTAAGATCTTTTTTCGGTGAAGATTTTTATGTGACAGTCATTTTTACTGTCCATATTTTGGTCTCTGAAAATAATCCTTTTTTAAAACTGAGGAAACCTATTTGTGATGCATAATTTGATAAAAATGTTCACTTCATCTCAAACTAGAAAGAAATATGAGGTACTTGGAATTTAGGTGTGGTTTCTATAAGGGAAAAGTGTTCATATGAAAAATCAAAGAAAAATACTTTGAAAAAAAATCATAATGAAGTATTAGGTCTAATGTTACAGCTTCTTGTGAGTCTGATTGGAAATCAGTGCTCTGTCTTTGTTTCTTTTTGTTTTTGTTTTTGTTTTTTAAGGCAAATAAAATGTTGCACTGTCCTAAATTTCTTGGCATGGAAACTAAAAAACTACATTGTAAGATGTGGGCACTTCTATTCCAAGTATGAGAAAAAGATATACCAGATTTTCTGAAATATCTTTAGTTCATAAGCAATATTTCTAGTTCATCATCAACTGAAGGGAAAAAGGACTTTCATAAACAAAAGTTTCCTTACTCTAGTAAAGTGGATGATCTTATAATGGAATATTATTCTCACTCTATTCAGACATTTTGGCACCAGCCTGTGGGGTAGATTTTTCTGAATATTTGAAACTCGGTAAATACAGAGTTTATTCATAAAAATGTCACGGTCTTTAAAGTTGTACAAACTCATGAATAAATCCAATTGTATCTGAAAATGACAAGCAGTCAACCTTTGTTAGTTTAGGTCTAGGCCTTAGCTCCTTCTCTTCCCTCAGTTTCTTTAGCCTACCTTAAGTGTTGTCCATGAGAAAGAAACTGTATTAGCATGGGAAGGAAGGGATATATCTCTCAGCAGGAGTCTGTAAAATACTTTCTCCAGGATTATAAAATGGCAGGATTTTGTGATAGAACATTTTTGGTTATTAGTAATATAGTGTGTATAAATAAGGACAAAATTAGAAAGCATTTGCTATACAAGCTTTAAGGGCATTTTGTTTCATGGCCCTTAAGTATGCTTCAACTTCTTACCATTGTAAGTGGGATTTTTTATATGTACCATAAAACTGCACCCTATAACCATCTCCTTGTAAACAGTTTGAACACACTGAAAAGGATAATGTGAATGCCATGGGAACATGTCTTATAGCATTACCTAATATTGAGCAACAGTCCAAAGGAATTACTGCCTTGTGAAGAAATCCAAAGGATGTATGATGGCTAGGTTTTCAAAGCAAAAACAATGTGTTACTAGTTACTTCAAATGTATGCTACTGGTCCCTGAAAATGTATGTTTTTAAAATGTATGTTGTTTACTCAAAATTTCAAATTTAACTCATCAGCATTAGGTATCCATTACATACCAGAGAAGACACTATTTTTTCATAAAGCAGTCACATGCATGAAGTTAGGATTACCAACTGATATATATGTATTTTTTTTTTTTTGCACCTCAAAAAACAGAATCACTATAATGCAGATCATGCTTCTACATCTTCCTTGCTGAAGGACAAAACATACAAAGTGCCCGCATTTGGCCTCCCGACTGGAAAGAAGCCAAATCAGTACTCTGGCAGGATCACATCATTCTGCTGAGCTCCAAATACCACAGCCGGGTTTTCTTGCTCTTGTTTGGAGGCTGCTGCTTCCTCCAAGGTCTTCAGCTTCTCCTCTACTAGGCCCTCCTCGATTTCCGGGTCAGCCACCTTTGTCCCATCTTCTATTGCTTTGGGCACCGCACTGGCGGCCTTGGCAGCACTTATATCAGCATCTTTAACTTCTTCTACAGCCTGTACCTTCATCAGCTCAGCCTCTGCCCGCTCAACTGCCACTGGGGCCCCACTTCCTTGAACTTCGTCTCCTTCTGAGATAGCTTTAACATCTTCACTGCCATCCTGAATCGAAGAAGGTGCCTGGCCGGCCTTCTGGCTCTCTTGGATGCTGCTGTGGCTGCTGCTGGCGCTTCCCAGCCGGGAAGAGGCCACCACGGCCTTCACTGCTGCCTGATTAGAAACAGAGAAGTGTCAGGTGTCACCTGCACTTAAAATCCCCAATCAGAGCTCCATCTCAGCTTTGCATGTTCCAGACATATTTATTATTCCAAGATGGTTGAATGAAAACTTGTATGGAGCATAAACAGAAAAATCTCTTTAATCCCAAGCTAGAGTATTTAATCATCTAGACCAGTGAAAGCTTGAGTAAATATGTTTGCCCATGGATAACCTGGTTTCAAATATTCTGGACTTTGTTCCTAAAGTATTTGTTTCATGGAACACTAGTATTATGTGACAAAAGAATTCCATGGTTAGGTTTGTTTGAGAAGTCCTGGGTTCAGTCAAGGTTATTTAATCCATAGTATTTCAGATCAATTTGACCACAGAGCCCTTAAGGTTCATTTAGTCTTTATCAGCCTGTAAGTGATGGCTGAATTGAACGTTATTTTTGACCTTCAGCTGTTCTCTGAAATTCTCTGGATATACAGTCAGTCCTAAACACCATTATGTAAGAGAAAAGCATCTAATATATCTTCTATGTATATTCTATAAAAAGATATATTTTGGACAGTTTTCTGTATCACATGAATTACAGTTGACACTTGAACAACATGCGTTTGAATTGCAAGGGTCCATTTACATGCAGATTTTTTTCAATAGATACATTGAAAAGTTTTTTAGAGATTTTCAACAATTTGAAAAAACTCACAGGTGAAGTATGTAGCCTAGAAATACCCAAAATGTTAAGAAAAAATTAGGTATTATTGTAAGGATATAGTACATAAAACATTGAACATAAAAACTATGCATTAATTGACTGTTATCTCTAAGGCTACCAGTCAGCAGTAGGCTATTAGTGATTAAGTTTTGGGGGAGCCGAAAGTTATAGGTAGATCAACTGTGTTGAGGGGTTGGTGCCCCTAAACCCAGGATTGTTCAAAGGTTAATTGTATTTTAATTTTTACCAAGTATTGTAATTTATCTACATTACATTATAGTTTTTAAAAGTTTCCCAATTTTCACATATTCAGAAAGAAAACTTTCTGAATATGTACCAGTTTCCTGAGCAATGCTGTTTAAGCAGTTCAGTCACAATTAAATGAGTAGCAGTGATAATGTGTTTGGTGAGTAAATCTCAACATATAACACATTTCCCTTTATTAATAATGAATTCTTTAAAAAATTTTTAATGCTTATTTATTTCTGGGGGGGGAGAGAGAGAGAGAGAGAGAGAGAGAGAGAGAGAGTGAGAGCATGAGTGGGGAAGGGACAGAGAAAGAGGGAGACACAGAATCTGAAGCAGGCTCCAGGCTCTGAGCTATCAGCTAAGAGCCCGACACAGGGCTTGAACTCATGGACTGCGAGATCATGACCTGAGCAGAAGTTGGACACTTAACCGACTGAGCCACCCAGGTGCCCCAATAATGAATTCTTAAGAGAGAATAACATAACTGTCAGTGGCTTTACATTGTTGGGATTTCAAAGCAGGATTTTCCCTGGTACCATAGGAGATAAATAATATTATTAGATGAAGAATAGTGGAATTATCTTTAATAGTTGAAGCTAAGAGAGAGATTTTTTTTTTTTTAACAGAACAAAACAAATCTACAAATCTTACCTTAAGCTTGCGTCGGGCATTGAATTCTTGGAGCTTCTTTTGAGCGGTATCCATGTGTACAAAATTAGCTGCTTTGCCTGTGACCCATGGGTGCTGGAGAGCTTGGAAAGTAGTCAGCCGTTTCTTAGGATCCAAAACAATTAATTTTCTAACCTGAAACGATAAAGAACCATAGATTTCTTAGGGAGATTTTTTTATGGCTTGCCCCTCAGCTTGTGAATTTCTATTTTCCTAGCAATACAATGAAATATACATTTAAAAAAAAAAAGCTTTTAAGCCGTCAGTAGTCACTGTACTGATAGCTTCAGGTAGCAGCGGCTGAGGGGGTCTGAGAAGACAGTGGTGTGCACCAGCTAAGAGCCTAAACTTGCAGACAGTTTTCCAAGGGAGGTTAAAGAAACAGGTCCTGGCTTGCCTGTGGACTGTCTGAAGGAGAACGAGCATCTGAATAATTCTAGGCTGTACTTCATACCACTTAGAATTCAGAACTTGTTGGGGCACCTGGGTGGCTCAGTCGGCTAAGTGTCCGACTTCAGCTCAGGTCACGATCTCGCAGTTTGTGGGTTCGAGCCCCGCGTCGGGCTCTGTGCTGACAGCTCAGAGCCTGGAGCCTGTTTCAGGTTCTGTGTCTCCCTCTCTTTCTGACCCTCCCCCGTTCATGCTCTACCTCTCTCTGTCTCAAAAATAAATAAAAACGTTAAAAAAAAAAGAATTCAGAATTTGTTGTATCTCAGTGGAGATAGTATCATCGTGCATCCATCATGTTTTCTATGGGGATTAAATGGCATCAAAGGGACAGTACCATAGTCCTTACTCTTATCCCATGACTCTATGGTAAAGTTCATTCTTTCTAATACCTTCAGGGTTTTGAAGGAATAAGCCAAGTGCTGGAGTAAAAGCCTATTTAGAATCAAAGCAAAGGTGTCAGTGGTTTAGGGGCATGATTTGTTTAAAGGACTGAATTCAACCTATGGCAGACCATTCTGGAGGTTGACCCCTGAGGATGAGCAGATAATAAACTGCCAGGGAGATCAACAACCAAAATAATCTCTGGCCCTGGGCTCAGAAGGGGTGACCTGGAATGAGACAGAGACTATTTGGAGTTAGGAGGCATGTTCAAGCCCAGTTACATCTCTTACCTACTTTTGTGACCCTAGACAAAGACCCACATACTAACTGAGTCCCTGTGGACATTCTCCTAGGCCTTTTTCTTATATGATCTCATTTCCACCTTCATTCCTTTGTAAATACACTCTTATGTGCATATAAAAATGTTTCAAAATTCATATAATTCTTTCCATGACCTTATCAACTTGGAACTATTAGCTCCGATTCATAAATGAGGGATGAGAGGAAGCTCAGAAAGATGTAGTGCCTTACCTAAGGTCGGACAACTTGTAATTGGTGGAGGCTGTGTGCAAACTCAGGTCTGTCTTACCTCAGAGCTCATTTTGTGGCTACTCTACCACAGCGCCTCCATGGCAGTCCGTCAACGCCCCTGGCCTTCAGTCTGCACATGTGGCAAATGAGGGGCTTTTGGTGTCATAGGCCTAAGGTCTTCCTAACTCTGATAAGGTATGAAGAACTGAACACAGGCTAACACAAATCAGGCAGCAACTCAAACGAAGAACACATACCTGGTTCTCCTTTTACTTCTTTTCTGTAAAATTTGCAAAGAAATGTGTGTTTGGGGTAAGAGACAAAATTTGTAGAGGGTAGAGATGTGAGGTTGTTCGGGCTAAAACTCTGAGAGGAGGTGGTGGGAGGCACAGGTGGTTAAGGAAAATGAATGTGCAGAAGGAAGTAAAAATCTGATTGCAGTCCCCCTATAACCTGTGGGATACGTGTCCTAATAATTTTATGTAAATGGCACCTAATCTTTAGCGACAATTCACAATATTATTTCCCTCCCGTTTTTCAATGGTCCTTTTCCTCCTCCTCATCATTACCATCCTCATCCTCGTGAAAATACAAAGAATTTACTGAAATTCAGAATGTTCCCCCAAATTCCACATGTCAGCATTAATCTTTACATCTGAAGATACGAATGCACTGAGTTGTTAAACTTGCTGAAGGTCAGAGAGACCCGGTGATCCTGCAAAGATTCAAACCCAAAGCCTTGCCTTGATCCCACAGCTCCCCTCACAACCTGACTCCACCATGTGTTTGCATTGTTCCCCTGCTGTTATCAGAACAGATGCAGGTTCTTCTGGTAGGTACACAGCTGTGGTACTCAAGGACTCTGTTAGTTCTGAAGTTTCATAAATTTATTAGCTCAAAGGTAAGACTTAGCTGGATGGGGGTGCCTGGGTGGCTCAGTCAGTTAAGCATCCAACTCTTGATGTCAGCTCAGGTCATGATCTCACGATCCATGAGTTCAAGCCCTGCATCAGGCTCTGCGCTGACAATGTGGAGCCTGCTTGGGATTCTCTCTCTCTGCCCCTCCCCCACTTGTGCACGTGTGCTCGCTCTCTCTCTCTCTCTCTCTCTCTGTCTCTCAAAATAAAATAAATTAATTAAGAAAAAATTAGCTGAGGAGTGCCTGGGTGGCTCAATTGGTTGAGCATCCAGCTCTAGGTTTTGGCTCAGGTTCATGATCTCGCAGTTTTGTGGGTCTGGCTCTGCCCAGGCAGTGTGGAGCCTGCTTGGGATTCTCTCTTTCCTTTCTCTTCCCCTCCCCCACTCACACTGTCTTTCAAAATAAATAAACTTAAAAAAATTAGCCGAACGAAGGAATATCACAGCTAATGCTCTTATCCACTTAATTTTCATTAGAGATGAAAAGAAAGTAAAGGAACTGTTATGGAGTTAGTTGACGGTAGCTAGTTAACATGCATTATATATCCTTAAGTCTCACAATAATCTAGACAAAGGTACTATATCATCCCAGAAAAGAAAACTAAAGTAGAGAGATTAGATAACAAGCCCAAGGTCACACCTGTAGGTTGTAAGAAAGGGGGCACTTTAAAAAGGGGGCACTTCAGGTGTGTCAGACTTTAAAAATCTATGGTCTACTTCCTGATCCATTGTTTCATTCAGTACACATTTACTGAGTCTGCACTACATGCCCACGTGGTACTAAGACCTGGGCACACAGGCCTCGACCTCTCCCAGAACTTGCAGTCCAATTAAGGAAGACCTTTCCACAAGTAAATATAACTAACAACCATCATGAAAGCGTGAGCTGGAGGCAAAGCAATAATAGTGGCGGAAGGAACAAAGCAGGTGTGGGAAGGAGGGACTGCTGAGGCGGGAGGTGGGGGGGCGGCAAAGCTACCCCAAGGGAGTCAAATGGCAACTGCGGCTTGACATGAAGAGTTACCCATGCGAGAGGTGTGTGTGCACGTGTGTGTGTGTGTGTGTGTGTGTGTGTGTGTGTGTGTGTATGCGCACACATGTGAGAGAGAGGCAGTATGGAGCAAGAGGCTGGAAGATAGGAGGAAGAACGTTACAAAGCAGAGGAAAGAGTAACGGCCCACACGCTGAGCTATCCTGACGAGGGGCTGTTAGTCTGGTATCCTGGTGTGAAGACAGACCAGAGGACAGTCTGTGAAATGGATGGCATGGGCAGGGTGACAGGTTCCTGGCCAGGCGGTGCTGTGTAGATCTCATTACAGATTTTGGATTTTCTCCTAAGGGCCTCAAAGCAGGAGAGTGACAGGATTGATTTATTTACTAGGCCCTTCCTTAGGATCCTGCTTGGAGAGCTTACTTGAAAAGGGCATGGAGGAGGTGGGAAGGCCACAGGAGGGTTGTGGCAGTGGTCATAGGAGAGGACAGGCCTGGTAGGGGCAGTGGTGGTGGAGTGGGGAGAAGCGGATGGATTCAAGAAGTGTTCAGGCGTGTGGGGCCTGGCTTGAGCCAGGAGTTGGGATGATGCCTCCACACATCACACACACTGTCTCTCTGCCTGACTGCACTGAAAAGTCATGGTCTAGAGGGGGTTTGTTCCATGAAAGAACATGGATGGGAAGGAGAAAAAGTTTGGAGGGAAAAGAGCATTGGCTGGAAACCTGGATCATTTGTTCTGCTGGGGAGCTGTGTGACCTTGGACAGTCAGTTCACCTCTCTGGGCTTTAGCACCCTCATCTTTGTATTTGGAGGAAAGCAGCACAAAAGTTACCCTTGGAGAGCTAGCCTTCTGTGGTTTAAAAGTTAGCTTTTAGTTATTTCTGGGTGGTTTTTCTCTAGCCATTGATGGTTACTGCTTTCATCCCATGCTAGTATCCCCCTCATTTTAGAATAGGTGGGCCATCTCCGGTGACGATATACACACAAACTTTAATATGAGCTTAAGTGAGATCCCAAGTAAAACAAACAAAAAAACAAACAAAATGAATTATCAGTAGAGTGTAACTTGTTTATGATGCCAGTGATGCATGATGGGACTTGTGTTACTACTGGGATATTTTAATAAGTTTGAACCTCTCAAGATGCAATGCTTACTTGAAATATAATCAAATCTAGGTAATCTAGGCAAGCCAGGTTAAAATGGAATTATTCTGTGTAAATTATATTTGAATTCACCCAGAACAGCTGGCTTCACAGGCAAGGTTTTACCTTGACTAGATGGTAAAAACTCACTAATTAATACTGTAGTGACTTTTAGTTTGTGATAATTCAGCTGGTGATGAGTCAGGCATATCTGTTTTTCATTATCTACAAGGAAAATGCATTAGTGTGCCTTTTATATGTTTTATAAAAAATACAATTATAAAGAAATAAGATATTAAGAGGGGCAAATTTTAAAAAATGACACTGCCCATTAACTAATTAAAAATGAATACGAGGATTGTTCTTCGTTTTGTTTTGATCACACTTACCAAGTCCTTGGCATTTAGAGATACTTCATCCCACCAGGGGGAGATAAAGTAGTATTCACAATTCAGAATTCTCCTGAACATGAACTGATCACCTCTTTCATCATAGAATGGTTCAAATCCACAAAGTCTAGAAGGACAAAAGATAGGGAATAAAATGTCTTTAAATGCCTAAATACATTTCATCAAATTTTTGTGGTAATTCAGAATTGTCCTTTTCACAGCTTCCCATTACGAACACCAGTCTACTCAGCACGAGTGTGGAACTGCCTCGTTATAATTCACTTTTGCTGTGTAAATACACATCATGCTCTCTGGAAGTAAGAATAGGTACAAAGCCGATTCAGAATTTCTACAAAGAGTTTATAATAACATCAATGACTCTGACACAAAACAATAACAATAATTGTTAACACTATTACAGGCACTATGCTAATGATTTTCTGAGGATTTCTTTTCAGCAGGAATTGAGAAGATGGACTGATTAGAAGTTCCAATTTATTACAAAGTGGAAGAATTAGGATTTTGAGAATAAACAGATTAAGAGGTAGACAGGAAAGATTTTTCAGTCATTTTTCCTCAGCTCTATTCGTTGAATTCCATCATAGAAATGAGTAAAGTACTAGATTTCCATCCCACACCAGTTTGGATGTCAGGATGAACAAAGACAGGAGCTAAGACTGTTGTCAGGAAATGACCCTTTAAAACCTGACAGAGTGAACACATGGGGCCAACAGAGATGAATGGGCTGGTGCTCCCTTAGCCCTGTGTGTGACCCTCACTTCTGTACCTCTGGAAGATCTACATTCACCTTCACTTTCCACTAGCGGGTCAGCATACAAGTGAATGGGAAAAGTGAGGGGAAAGAAATAGAAAATCATCTTCAACATCCTAAAGAGAGAGAGGAAAAGTGAGTTGCTGAAAAGGGACCACCAAAAGCCTCCACTGTAGGGGCAGCTGGGTGGCTCAGTTGGTTAAGCATGTGACTTCGGCTCAGGTCATGATCTCGTGGTTCACAAGTTTGAGCCCCACATCTGGTTTTCTGCTGTCAGCTCAGAGCCTGGGGCCTGCTTTGGGTTCTGTGTCTCCCTCTCTCTATGCCCCTTCCCTGCTCACACTCGGTCTTTCTCTCTCTCTCAAAAATAAAAATATTTAAAAAATTAAAAAAAAAAAAGCCTCCACTCTTTACAGATGGGTACAGGTTCTGAAATCACTAGGGATCAAGAGGAAACTATAAAAACAAGTCCCTACCAGGATATGAGTTGCACTGGACAAAAAATGGAGGGGAAAGGATGAACATGTTAAAAAACATTTTCTTAAATTCTTCTTTCAATCTGGTCAGGAGGGTGTAGAGCATGAAATGTTTGAGTGCTTTCTAATGCAGTGGGTTTCTAGGGAAAAGCATTTTGTCATGTCCTTTGCTCAGGGACTGTTCTATTGGGAGTCTTTGTCTCTTTTGAATATTCTGGAGCCAGCCAGGACGAGAAAGGCCTGGCAGTGCTGAGGCTCGGACCAGTGTGTCCTCTCCCACCGCAGCCAGCCATCTGCACTGAGAGTCCTGCTCCCCCATAAGGAGAGAAGGGAGCCTACGTCCACACAAGGGGGCAGCTCAGCCTTGCCTGGCCCTCCAGTGCCAGCCACAACACTAGAAAAATATAGCCTACTGTTAGTTAGTCATGGAGAAATTAGCCAACGTTCCAGGCTTGGTTTAGGAAACTCTTCTGTTTCCCCTTCTGGGAGTCTAGAAAGAAAAATTACAGTTCAGAAGGTACAGTACTCAAATGCCTTTCTTACTTCTCAAACATATCTGTAAATCTGTGCACTGATGACAGAAGTAAAAAGTTTATGTCATGTCAGCCTAAAATGCCAAAAATGGAAGAACTGTGACACAGAACAACACACACACACACACACACACACACACACACACACACACACTACAAAAAGCCTTCAGAAATGGAAATATTTGAGAATCCTGACAACGAAAGTTGCAGAAGACATTAGGGTTAGGCCAACCATGTGAATGTCTGATACAGGGGAGCTCCAGGCTGCTGGGAAGAACTGTAGTGTGGGACAGTTGCAGGACAGAGTTCAAATCTCCGGCCTTATCTGAGTCTGATTCTGACCTAAGCATTGTAGTAGTTGCTTTTGTCTGAAGGCACAAAGGATTTAGGTGTAAAAGGTAGAGGGACCAGAGTTTCTGTGAGAAATAACAAAAAGGCCTTCATTTCTAGTCTACTGCCATCCTTAGAAAATAGCAAGGTCACAGCACAAAATAGCTCAGTGGAACTTTTAATTATAGTAAAGGAGATACACAGGTCCAATGGCACAGTCTTGGAGAACTTGTCCTGGTGGGAGGGCTGTGGCGGTGGTCACAGGCTACTACTGCATACTTTGAAGCAACACCTACTAATTAATGACCTTAAGTGAACCAGGGGAAGGGGCTTTGACAGACTCTTAAAATTATTTTCAGGGCTATGATGTTTCTCCAACAATCACATTCTTCCCTCTTCGTTTTCCCTGCTCAGTGACCACATTATGGGGTTTTACTCGTTCCAGATTTCAGGTTCTCAGGGTGAATGTGATGTAGTTTCCTACCTCCATCTCTCTGAGTTCCTGTACAACCTTAATGCTTACACCCCCCCCCCCCCCATCACATTTCAGCATGAAATTGCAATTGGGTGGGCACACATACTTTAGGGGCAAATCTGATTCATTATTTGTGCAGTTCAGTTTTTTATTTCACATCACTGTGATATGTCACCTGCCTAATTCAGGAGCCAACACTGTCTCCTGAGTATAAAAGTGACCTCAAATGTAAGCTGAAGGAGTTCCATGATGTGGCCTCGGGAATTCGTTTTAGTTAATTAAGCACTTAGTATGGCAAAAAAATTACCTAACAGTTTTGCACTTTCATAAGAAAAAAACTATGTTTCTCTACCTCTCCAAATGCTTTTCAAGCCTTTACTATATTCTGGATACACAAAGAATTCAACACTGAAACTATCTTTTGACGTTACACAGTAGCAGACAGCTATTTAATGGGTTGCTTATTAAACT
Organism: Herpailurus yagouaroundi; assembly: GCF_014898765.1. Classification (NCBI taxonomy): domain Eukaryota; kingdom Metazoa; phylum Chordata; class Mammalia; order Carnivora; family Felidae; genus Herpailurus; species Herpailurus yagouaroundi. The sequence continues at coordinate 68,464,402 of NW_024412377.1, forward strand.
TTTTTGTTTTGGCTACTGACTACTGACTATATCCAGGTGAACACAGTTTACTAATTTGTTTGGGGGTACCCTAGTTACCCTCTTCCTAGTCCTTATTACCCAGATACTACACTTTCTAAGATCACTATTAAATTCAAAAACAACAATAACAACAACACCCAAACCTCTTTCTGCTATGGACTGAAATGTGTCTCCCTAAAATTCATATGTTGAAGTCCTAATCCCCCAGTGCAATGGTATTTGGAGATAGAGTCTTTGGGAGGTAATTAGGGTTTGATGTGGTCATGAGGGTGGGCTAACTTCATGATGTGATTTCGTCCTTAGAAGAAGAGATACCAAAGAGCTTACATTCTTTCTCTGCCATGTGAGGAAAGAGTTAGAGGACAGGTGTCTGCAAGTCAGGAAGAGAGCTCTCACCAGGACTGGACCTCCTGGCACTCTGATCTCAGACTTCCAGCCTCTGAAACTGTGAGAAATAAAATTCTGTTGTTTAAACCACCCAGTTTGCAGTATTTTCTCATGGCAGCCTGAGCCGATTAATATCCTCTCTTTCATACCTTCCAAAATCTCTACAGATTTGAATGGTATAGGTTCCAACAAGTAACTGTGCAGTGTCCTCTAAATGGCAACCAAATCTGCTTGTCTTAAGTTAAACTCCAGAACTCACTGACACCTTTCTTCTGTAGCCTCTCTTCAGCAGTCTTCCCAGACACTCCTCTGTCCTTGCTTACCTCCCTCATATTCCTCTGCAATTCCATCATGTCTTTGGCAAATTTCCTGAAACCCTTTGTTTATTCATAGCCAGGAGCTCAGGAATGGAGTTGGGGATACCAGAGAGCGAGAGATTAGCCCAACTTTTTTCTACCAGAGAAAAGGTTTCTCTGAGTTTAGGGTATTAAACTCAAGGTCCTTGGGGACCTAACACAAATAGAAAACAAAATTGATAGGCAAATTGCATTAAAAACATTGCTGACAAGAAATGTACCAGTCTGGAATTGTTTATGAAATTAAATAGCCACTTGCTTTTTAAAAAGCAATACTAATAACTAAATACTAAATAACTAATAACTAAATACTAATACTGTATTTTGATGAGATGCAAATAAGTAAAATAACAGCACGTTTTTAATAGATGGACTTGAGTTTCATATTCATTACTATCATCAAATAATGAATTGTTCTCCAAATCTGCTACACACTGCACTGCAAAATGGGACTGAGAAAAGTCCTGGACAGTGGGGCGCCTGGTGGCTCAGTCAGTTAAGCATCTGACTCTTGATTTCTGTTCACAGTTCATGAAATTGAGTCCAGTGTTGGGCTCTGTGCTGACAGTGCAGAGCCTGCTTGTGATTTTCCCTCTCTCCCTCTCTCTCTGCCCCTCCCCTGCTCATGCTCCCCCCCCCTCTCAAAATAAATAAATAAACATTACAAAAAAAGAGAGAAAGAGAGAAGTCCTGGACCGAAGTGCTGGTTCTAAGGAAATTATAGAATAAAAAGTAATGCTTATTTTCAGAAAATTCTATCACTGGCTACATTTAGTATGTCATAGAAAATTACAAAAGTCAAAAAGTAGTCTTGCTTTTTATGAGGACTATCAGTACCTAGAAAATATTACAGCAAAGGCAAATAGAACACATAGAGGTTGCTTTTCTTCACTTACAAGATGTAGGTGATTATTCCGACAGACCACATGTCCACCTCAGGTCCATAGGCACAGCCTCTAAGGATTTCAGGTGCTGCAGAAAGAATGAATATTGTGTTAAATTGGAGTTTAAATTTAACATTTACATCTCAATAACAAGCAACAGGTAAGAAATTAATTAACACAAAGTTCAGAACAGTTTTGTAACCAATTTTGTCTCCCCAAACCAAAGTGTGAGACTACAAACCCTCATGTCTACTTTAATGGGAGAAATCAAAGTCTTTCTGTGTTTGGGGTGCATAAAAATAAAGGTATTAACTTTAATATTCTACATCAGAACATTCATTCGAATCAGACAGAACTGCATCTCTGCTATAAAAGATCCCTTACTTCAGAGGGAGCTTTGTACGGAGAAAAGGAACACAAATTTAGCATAATAAGGGGAAAAATGCAAGTTATGCTACCTTGAGATCTAGACCTTCTTGGGAGCATGGGGCATCCATGCAAACCTGTATTTGACAGCATGCAGGGCAGGGACCAGCGCAGGGACCTGGGCAGACAGTGGAAAGGACTGGGAAGTCTCTATGCTGGAAGGCTGGAACAGGTGTTAGAAGGGGCCCGGCACATGTCTTAGTACTGACAACTACATGTAGGTTCCCAGAGAGCAGCTGTCCCCAGTTTGGGATTATGAACTGAGAAAGGGATCTTCTCCGCGCACAATAAGCTTGCTCCTATTAGCCCTGCCCACCATGGTGAAAATGGAAGGTCTTCTCAGCCATCAAACGGCCCTGTAGTATAGAATGAGGAGATCTTTTCTGTTTTTATTATCTTAGAGCTGTGAAAATGGAGAGTTAACTGCGTCCAACTGTTTGCACCAAGAATTGGAGGTGTTATTTGTTTGCCTAACAAAGGAAGAAAAGGAGAAGTGAGAGTTTTACAATCCATGCAGAAATAAGGCTCGGGCCTCTAGCCCCAGAGTGGCCTATAGCCTCAGTGTTCCCATTTTGAACAAAAGTGCTGTAGATGTCAGTGGGGTCTCTGAGGGAGGAGCTGACCAATCAATGTTGAGAGCTCCTTGAGGGAGGCTTTGGGAATGGGGGCACCATCCTCCTCCTTCCAGCAGGGGGCAGGAGAGCAAGGGAGCTGGATCCCCGGTCTGCAGGCTGAAAATGTCACACTCAGACTAGGTCATTAAAGTGAGCCCTGGAAGGCTGCTATCCTCCTGGAACTCTGAATTTGACTTAGAGGAAGGAACACAGTGGATTTTCCACTGATGTCTTCCCATACTACCCCTCCTCCCCCATCCTTTTGCAATCAGGATATTCTCTTCTCTGCACAAACTGTGTTACATAAAATACAAGAGATGAAGAGCCCATACGGTGAAACGAGAGTGTGCAATGTAACACTCCAAGCAGCAATTCAGCAAGATGCACCCTTTAAAGAATGGTGTCTGGGGCCAGGAAGTTTTTCTCATCTATAGGCATATTATTCCTAGAAAATTTTCCTCTTAGAATTTAATTAACATAATTAAGAAAAATGCACGCTCGTTGCCAACACCATTCACTCCTTCAGGTTAGCTTTCGTTTTCCAGGGCAATCTGTACCCCACATATGGTTCCTTTGGGCCTCAATACTGAGCGCCCACTTGCAAATGCCTTGCTCATCAGGGTTCAGAGGAAACTCTGGTTAGGCTGCCTCTTCCAGGAGGGCCGCTGTGCTGTCTGTGTCACTGGGAGCTGTTCTAGTCAGGGAGCTGAATGCACACACATTTAGTACGATTAGCCCTTCCCCACTCAGGTCTTCCCATCAGTGGAGTGCTGTCAAGTCCCACACTGACATTTAGACATACAGAAATCTGTTGGGGAGAGTCCTTTACATTTTCTGGGACTCGTTTTTACCTCTAAAACCTAAGTGAATTGGATTAGCTAATTTCCAAGTACTCTTGAGTTTGAAGCTACTAGCCACTGTGATATTAGTAGAGGGGTTGTTACTGCCAATTTAAACAAGAAGAGAGGACAGGCACTCTACTGAATTCCTGTTCCTCTGCCGGAGCGTCAACTGTGTACGCTGGCCCCGGGCGTAACCTATCCTATTGGCTCCAGGGCTCTCAAGCCTCCCCGCGGTGCTGTCCGGAGGTGAGCGCCCTGTCGCAGAGGTCAGGTGCTTTTTCTGGCCATTCTTGATAGCTCCCAGGTAAGGGCCCAAAGTAAGCGAATACCATGGAACAAAACTCTTTCTGAATCCACTGTTTAGGGCATCTGGTTTTCTTACCTGACCTGGTAATATCTGACCTCCCCTCACAGCACAGGGTGCAACCTTGCCCTCCAGAGGCAACTTAGTTCCTTGTAAGGCGGCAGGCTGCAATGTGGGCAATCCCCTGGTGTGAAACACTAAACTTTCCATGGTGAGGTTAACTGAGACAAAAGCCATATAGAATGTTTTTGCCCTCCATAATAAATATCTCTTAAGAAGAATTTAAAATATTTACTAATCAGAATACAAAACTTAGGTGAAACAAACCCTAAGCATCTAGATCCAATCAGAGCCCATTCACAGAAACCTTTAAATATTTTCACAGTTGCTAGTTATCATAACCTTGACTTCAGGACCCGCAGAATATACTCTTGTAATCTGTCTGAACCCTTTCCAAGAGCCAGAAGCTTTCCAGAATACATTTCAAGCTCCAGCATACCAGCGCTACAGGTCTCCTAGGTATCAAATGTCCTTGCGGTGGATTCTACAATTTGGTGATTTTATTAAGGAGGGAAATACTTGACTACTTCCAACTTGGTTCAGGAAAAGACATCAGCTAGCCCACCTTTTAATGCTATAAGCACTTCCAGGTGTCCTACATATCTTTTCACCTCACTGCCCAAACAAACAAATAAGTAAAAAAAATACAGTAAGGGAGAAAATCATTTCAAGGTGTGATCCAGTTTTTAAAAATGTGTTCAAAATAATTTAGAATCCTCTTTTCTAAAAAAGTCAGTAATCCTTTATTGATTTCTCTGGATGTCTTCTAAGTGGATCCACGTTTTGTGCCACTTCGTAAGCTTATCATTCGTGTTATTGCTCATTAACACTAAATGCTACAGAGCTCATACTCCAATCTCCAACGCAGAATAATTGTGGCAAATGGTCTTAGAATTGCCAAGATACCAGCCTTCACTTTTTTTTTTTTTAAATTTTTTTTTCAACGTTTTTTTTTTTATTTATATGTGGGACAGAGAGAGACAGAGCATGAACGGGGGAGGGGCAGAGAGAGAGGGAGACACAGAATCGGAAACAGGCTCCAGGCTCTGAGCCATCAGCCCAGAGCCTGACGCGGGGCTCGAACCCACGGACCACGAGATCGTGACCTGGCTGAAGTCGGATGCTTAACCGACTGCGCCACCCAGGCGCCCCGGGCCTTCACTTTTTTAACATGCAATTTTAACCGAATATCAAAATTATATTAAAAATTCAAACTTTATTATATTTATTTACCAACATACCACTTAGACCTCAGAGTGTTGCTTTTTCGATAAGATCATGGTACCATTAAAACTTCTAGAGACTGAGGGTCCATCTACAGACTGGGATGAATTTCAGTTTATTAAATAAACTCACTGTTACTAGTTCTCGAAATGGTCCCACATAAAAAGTATGAGGTATGCCCTATGACACCCTGACAGGGGCCACTGAGGCTAAGTTTCCCCTCTTTTTCTAAAGCTTTAGGAGAAAAGTAGAGGGATGATTTTGGCCATGGATTGCACCTTCATTTTGTCAATTCCTTCCTACCTATTGAGTTAAGACCACACATTGGCATTCTTTAGCAGAAGACTTTTTTCAAACTACTGTTAACTCTTCTGAGAAAGACAAATCCCAGGGAGACTAAGATGAGTGAAATCCACATGTTCATTCATTCACTCATTAAACAAACCATGAACTATTTATTAAGTACCTGCTGTATGATGGGCACTATGTTAGATGGTGTTGGGGGAGCAATGGGGAGTTCCAGAGAACACGTCTCTGCCACCATGGAGCTTACAGTTTGGTGGGGGAGGTAGGCATTGATCGAGAAAGCCACATGAAGAAATACAAAGTGGTAACTGTAAGTGCTTGGATGGAGGGTGTCTCCAATAGAGGGCTGACCTGGTGAGAAAGATCAAGGAAGGTGGGTAGAGAAAGCAAAGTTTAAAGTGAGATGTGAAAGACTGGAGAAGTTAACCAGGCAAAGGGGGAGAGGGCAGTGGTTGAGGAAAGAGAGTGAAGCGGGTTCGGTGGAGCAGCCACACATGCAGAGACTTTGTGGTGGGCAGGAGCGGGCAGGAGCAAGGGTGCCCAAGGAGCTGAGCAAGCCAGTGTGGGTGGAGCACACCCCTGGGCACAGTGAAGTCCCTGTGAGATGAGCCCCTGTGAGGCAGAGGCCAGACTACAGATTCCAGTACATGAGGGCTTCTGTTTGTTTGTTTCTTTATTTGTTCTTAAATTCTCTCCTATGCTTTTGTTTTAGTGATTCAAAACATAGAGGAACAAATCTATTTTCATCTTAAAGCCTGAATCTGACTTTGCAGAATTCCACCCCCTCCTACAGCTGAGGGAGAGCCACTGTGGAGCTTTTCACTGTACAGTCTTGTCTTGAATTGAGTTTTCTTTAGAGCACAAGTCTTCAGCATCTAGAAGTCTCTCTACACTTTGCCTCTGAGGAGTGAGCACTGTGGAAGGAGGAGAAAGAGGGATTTATCTACCAGAAGGAGAAGAGCAGTGTTTGGAAATTCTCTCCCCTTGTTGCTCTTAACATGGTGAGGAACCCAGAGGAGAATGCACTCCAGGCAGCTTCCTACAGGCAGCTGGGCAGACCCTACTCTGTGCCTTCCTCAGCACCTGTACCATGTGTGGTCCTTTGTCAGGGTGTCACAGATATTTGGTGAGAACGGGGCACAACATTTAAGCCCTGTCAAGTGCAATTTTTGCTTTGACAACAGAGAAGACAGGTCATGTCCCGGCGCCATTTGCTTAGTGTTGTAACAAAGGGGTGAATCAGACTGGGATACAGTTGACATGTTTCCAGAAGGAGTTGCCTCTGGCTAGGAGCAGCCTTACCAGTTTACTACATTGACTCTCAGAATACTACTGATTCCATACATGCCATGGTGTGAGAGGTTGAGAAGGGCTGAGGAGGAATACTACTGATTCCATACATGCCAAGGTGTGAGGAGGTTGAGAAGGGCTGAGTGGGGCCTCCGTCACTTTGGGTATCTATGACTTGTAGTGTAGAGCAAGAAAGAAGTTTGAAGGATATTTTAAAACTCAAGGGATACACTTCATGACCTAACTCATCTTTTCCATTTTCCTGGGCTCTTGATCTTTTACACTACAAACATCAGTCAATCCATCTCTCACTTAGTATTTTTTTCATTAAAGCTGTTTAAATAAGTCTTCCTTGCCACACGAATTGCATGATACTTCTCTTTGTATAAATCTTATAAATGGGTGAAGAAAGATAGCCTGTTTATTTTCCCCATCTTACTTTTTATTTTTTTAATAATACCCTGAAGAGAAAATCAAGTATTTGAGAACACCTAAGTACTTTCAGAAGAGGAAAAAATAAACACAACCTATTTTTATTACCCTGGGAAAGTTTTATGTCTATGAAATTCACTTTTCTATGATCCCACAGAGCCCTCCCATCTTAGAGCAATCACTATTTGTTCCGAATCTTAATCAGACTGAGTCTCCTGCTCACTTCAAAGCTGTGATGGATGCAGGCCCAGGGACAGCAAAGAGGTATTCATTCTTGAAAAGCTGCCTCTACAAGGAGGTGGAGTATCAATAAATAAACTGAACTCGTCCTAATATTAACATCATGCAAGAGTCTCTTTTGGATATGGAGATACAGATATAAAGTGATGGACACGGACTTCGAACTCTGTTAAGTATGGCAAATACCATGTTTCTCTCTAATAGAGCTATAAATCTTACTGTAATTATCACTAATAATTCTCTCAAAATATTTTTATTTTGTGCATATCCTGTCTGTGACAACATTCTAAATGGAACACTTTGTGGGTGTTCAGGGCCCAAAGAATACATTTTAAGCAAGTCTCCTTCCCACTTGCCATCAGTCACCCTTCCTATGACCGCTTCTCCCCTGCATTCCGCCCTCACATGGGTAATAATAGAGCTGAGTCCTTAGCACAGTGAGTTCTCTGGCACAGCTGGCTCTGTTCCTTAGGTAGTCACTTACAGTTACAAAGAGGGAAGGACAGAGAATGATTTATGGTATGGGGACGCAGAAGTTAAGGATGACCAGCACATTAAAAGGCTGTCTAAGCCAAAGAGAACATGAAAAGTAGGAGGAAGGACAATCTCTTCAGACTCAATTTTATAAGCCGTCTCAGGTCAGAATATATTTGGTTAACTTGGATTAAATGAAGCGCTTGCCATAATCCTCAACATAGTTTACACATATAAAATATATATAGACAGACCGTGAGGTAATATTATGAATGTCAAATACTATGTATCTGCTGGGTGATGCAGAAATGAGCAACACTCTGTCTCCTCTCCCCTTGCTCCCCTGAATCCTGAGACACGGGTCAGTAGTCAGCCTCTGGGACCATTTCCCGAGCCAGGGAGGCAGCCCCTCCTTCTGCTGACAGCTTTAGATGCTAGAACACTGTTGTGTATATTGTGCCCCATATCTGTGCCTTGCAGCACCCATTCGTAATTCCTAATTCTGTCCAGTGATGCTTCCTCCACTATCTGATGTTCTATGAATAATAAACATGGTTTCTTCTCTCTGGCCTCTACTGGTGATGTTGCCCCAGGATCAGTCTGGGTTGTTTCTTCTTCTTCCCTGGAGTCTCGTGACTTTCCATAGCATCTATGTGGTGACAGAGCCCCCATTTATATCAACAGACATGACCCTGCTCCTGAACCTCAAACATATATACCCTTCTGCCCACATGTCATCTCCACCTGGATATCTAACAGGCATCTCAAAATCAACGAGCTCCAACCCCGTTGCTCCTCAAGTCCTCCCTATCTCAGTAAATGTGAACTCTATCCTGCCAACTGGAGCTCTTTGGTCCCCCTCCTACCTATTATTTCTCCCCTTATCATTGCACTTCACTCAACTGTGTCCTTCTTCAATCTATAGACACCCAGCTGTGTTCCTGCCTCAGGGTTGGTGTGCTCTGTCCCCTCCACCTGGAATGTTCTTTCCATAGAATCTGCATGGCTTGCTCTCTCCCTGCCTCTTCCAAATCTTTGCTCTTCTGCTCCCTCATGAGTGAAGCCTTCCCTGGTCAGCGTGTCCCAACACTTTCTATCCTCTTTCCCAACTCTATAGGAATGATCACCTTTCTATATATTGACACAATCATTCTGTTTATTATTTGCCTTCTCTCACTAAAATGAACCACCCTTAAAGAAGAGATCTTGTTTGTTTGTTTGATTGATTGTTATACCCCTAACACCTAGAATAGTGCCTGGTGCATAGTAGGAGCTCAGTAAATAATTTATTAAATGAAAAAGAATTGAATAGGTACATAACTAAAGTTCCACAGAATACACTTTGTCTAGGTCAGTACCAGATCAATACAAATACCCCGAGAGGCTCATTTTCCTCTAGATTTAAAACTTCCAAGACAGCCTGCATTCCACCAGCAGAGTCCCCGTCATCTGCAAGGTCAAGACCAAGATAAGCTATGGCCTTTCCTCACCTCTCGTGTATCTATCCCCAGCCCCACTTTTTCCTTTACCTGGCATGTGCTCATACGGATCAAGCATTGCAAGCGTGCCTGGGACAGTCATATGGTGGCTGCAGACACAGCCTATCTCAGGGAGAAAGAAGGGCCATGGTCAGCAATGGGAGATGGACCTAGGCACTCCTTACTAACCTGCTGAGCATTCTCTGCTTGCTTCTTCTCACATCCCCTGCTCTTGCCCATCGTCCACTAATCCCACAGGAGCCCTGTGTACACACATCAGCCCATCAAGCATGTTATAGGCCATGCAACTGACATTTTACTATGTACTCTTCTGTTTTCTCTTAAGTTCACTGTAAAAAGGAAGTCACCCTAGTGGGTATTTAATTAACTCTCAGGTGAGATTATCCCTTAGCCAGTTAGATTACCAACATAATCTGACACTCTTGTTATTTCACCTTAGCTATTTAGTCCTCTAGAAATGAACAAAATACATCTTTTATGAAACTATTCTGAAAGCTTATATTTTAGATGATTAGATTTCCTTCTACTACATTAAATTTTCCTACATTGGTCATATTAGTATGTGTTCATGTAGACAGAAATCTCTTCTGTCTGACTCTAGGCTATTGAGAAATTATCTTTAATTTTGGTATAGTGAACATAATAAATTATTTCTTTAAAATATAACAATGCAGAAACAACACAGGATTATCACTCCATTGGGACTCTGGCAAATGCCAAGAGAAAATCAATTCTGAAGAGCTTCTAGATCCTGCAAATTGAATTTGGATAGACGGGTAGAAATATGAACCATGAACATAGTTTAATTAACTAAGCTTATGAGTAAATTAGAAATCAGTATTATACAGAAATACTCTTTTAACCTAACCCTTTACCATATTGTTTTCTTTTCTACTCTCACAGCTTTACTTGTTTTTGTGATTGGCATTGATAGGCTGAACACCCGCAGACTTCCAGTCCTAAAGAGTTAAACCAGTCAAGACATTTGGTAGTAATATTGCATACGTTGTGGCCCATTTATCGGGAGCCATGACCTAATGGATTTTTTTTTTTTTTTCTGAGACCTATTTCTTTTCGCAATAACAAGATGTGGAGAATCTCTTCACGGCTATTTCAGAACACTAGTCATTGATTTCATTTATCTGGATCACAGATTTTAATTTTCTGGCCTGGAGTTTATTTTCCACTGGGCACACTTCCCAGGAAATAATGAGTATTTGCTTAAACATACAGCATCTGTGATTTTTCTTTTGCAATTCACTTATAGGAGAACCCTCTGTTATTAATAGCCTGGGGCAAAGGTTCTATGAATGAGACTGAATGGATGGCTTTTCACTTTTGTATTTCCTGACAAATGACAGATGGTGTAATATAAACACCCACTCCCTCAAAAGATGTAACTGAAAAAGCCTTCCATTAAAGGTAGACACTAGACCCCCTGTACATGAGGAGAACTGACCTGGAATGTAATCACCCTTCCAACAAGCAAGAAAACAAGCTCACACGTCTCCTCTCTGTCAACCGAAGGGGCCTCAGATACCTTTTCAAGTTAAAACTAAAGTCTGTGTGTAAAGTCATGGTTTCTGTAGGACGACGGTGATTCCCACCAGTCTCATTTCCAACTCATTGTATAAATGGGCAGTTTCCTCCCCACCTAGGTACTCTCAGAAGGGACACGCCAAACTGATGATGGCACTTACATGTATTGCAGGGAGGAAAGGCTAGAACTGAGTGAACCTCAAAGGGGCTTCAGCCTTGCCTATAAAGTCTAATTGTTTCATTACTATTTGTTATTATTATTCACTATTATATTAACTAAAAACAAAAACAAAAACAAAAACGTTTAAACTCTGCATCTTGTCTTTTCTCTAGGCCATCCACTTCCTGTGCCCTGGGTGTGACTGAGACCTTTTTTTTCCGAACTCAGCCTTTCCAGTGTTTTTTGTGTTACTATACACAGGTGTATCCTTAAAATCCTGTCCCTAACCTCTAGGCGGGGGTGGGGGTGGGGTGGGGGAAGGGATAGTGAGAGTAGTGTGGGTACTTTGGGCAGGGGGGAATAGTAAGTGGAAAATAAGCCTCCATTATTAGATGGCATTATCTGTAAGAAGGGTCTGTTTATGGCAAGGACAAGACTCTGAAATAGTATTTTTATTTTCATTTTATATTAAAAAAATGATTGGATGTAGGAACAGATCGAATACATCATTCTGAGAAGCTGTTTACGGGAGTGACAGCATTCTGTGTGTACATTTCTGACATCAGAGGGACAGGAAAGAGAATTTATAATCACTTTCTAATTTGTCTTCTTTTGTCTCTTGTTTCCCTCAAAACCATCTGTCATAATGACATTGTCGAGATATTTGTAAGATACAGATTTGATTTTAAAATATAATTGCCCTGATTAAGAACCTTTGCTCAATCACTACTATTTACCAAAGCAAATCTGAATTCCTTAGCCTGATGTATAGATTATTTAAAAATATGGTCCATTGTATCTTTCCAAGTCCAACTATATCTATACTGCAGTTGTGCAAAGTGCCAAAGTAACCAACAGTCCCTGAATCTGCCAGATGCTACCACTCCTCTATGATTTTTCTCTTCCTTTGCCTACTTGCAAAGAATGCCTTGTGGCTACCTCTTCACTTGCTGAACTCCTATCCAACCTTCAGAGTCCAGCTCAAATATTAGGGAGGATTAATTGTTCCCTCCCCTCTGAATACCTAAGCCTTTAGCTTGGATAAAACTACAACTTACCAACACAAACTGATTTATTGTGTATGGGTATTTTTTCTTTAATAGCCCATGAAATCCTTAAAGGACAAGACCATATGGTGTTCACTCTTGAATCTCAGAGCCTCTTAGACATTCAATGTTCATTTTATCAATGAATGAATCATTCACTCATAGAATGGCTATTCTGTCACGCTGCAGGAAAGAGCTGCTCTTATCACTATTATCAAAGCCATTAAAAGGATGCTGCTATCTCTTAGTCACAGAAGGGACTCTTAGAGATGGCTACTGTAAGCTCTTCCTGATCTTCCCATTTCAGGGCTGCTAGTTCTCAGATGCTCCAACCTACCTACCTCCTAGGAATACTCAGTGTTTGTACTTAGATAATGATTACTAAATTGCCCATCAGCTCTCTTCTTTTGGGAAATCTTTACTTTGTTTTATCATTCTTTTGTCAATTCTCTTTCAGTGCTTCTTTTGATTGGTCAGCAGTTAATACTCACAAATGGGCAATCCCATTTGGCACATGGTACAAAATTCGGGGTTCTTTTTTTATCTTTATGGCCTTGGAGATCGGGAGGCATGAAAGAAATATAGGAGGATGACAAGGACACATGAATTAGAGAAAGGGGAAATATCTATGGCACCATTAGATGTCATGGGCAGGTTGTCAGCTAAAAGTTCTAAGGAAAATAAAATATACATAAATATACATATAAATATATACATATATAAATATCTATCTATCTATCTATCTATCTATCTATCTATCTATCTATAAATTATATATATAAAACAAGAGGATGCCTATAGGGAACATGGTATGCTTTACTAGTTTTTTTTTCCCCCCTGGTAACGGGAATCTTACTCAAGTCTGTGCTAGAGATAGTGAGCGGTCTAATGCAATACTTATGCTTAGTAACAGGACACTGAATTCATTTGGGGCAGCAACATGTCCAGCCAAAAGACTCACTCTGGTAGTGTGGAGGCTGTAACCAAGTACTGGCCAATAAGAGAGAAGTGGAAGTGACGTGGATCTTTAGCAAGTCTATTTAACAAAGAAAAGGTACACCCTTTTTTCCCCCTTCCCCCCTTCCTGTCACAGAGAATGTGGATGTAATGACTGATTTCAAGCAGCCATTTTGGACTGTGAGGAAGCATGCTAAAGAACGGTAGAGCAAGACAGAAAAGGCCTGGACCCCTGGCACTGAGATCCACAGAGCCTTACCTGGAGAACCCACCAGGATTGCCTTTCACTAGACTTTTAACATTACAGAAATCAACTTCTATCTTTCATAAGCCACAGTTACTTGGAGTTTTCTGAATTTACTCCTAATTGGTAGTCTACTCTTGCCAAAGAGTTAAAGGTCCAGAACAAGAATATTTGGCACAATGTAAAGATATAATAGAAAGACAGGTATACTTAATTCTGTGTAATTACTGGGTCTATGAACAATTGAGCTACAAGAACATAATATTTTAGATTCAGTAGGGAAATTAACTAGGTAAAAACAAAATAATAAAAAGTTTATTGTGAATATGTGGATTCCATATGTGAATATGGAAACATGGAGAAAGATGAGGAAGAATTCATAAGGCTATTAATACTGATTACACATACTTGGATTTTTACTTCCTGCAATGACTGAGTAATACTTTTGAGGTTTAAAAAACTAAAAACAAGACAAAACAAAACAAAAACATTTTAAGATGTAAATAATAACTGACAAATATTTCTATGAAGGAAAATTATATTGGTTTATCTATATTGGCTTTTTTGAAGAGGGAATTGTATAAATCTGTTTTTAGGCCCTTGGATACCTGGATTCTCATCTCTGACCCACTAACAACTAGATGTGGAATCTTGGGGAAGTCATACTCTAGAACTCAAAATGAGAAAGTTAGTAAATGAACTTTAAAGCTTCTTCTAGCACTAAAATTCTGTGAACTTAATCATATATTTGCTTCAGTGGATATCTAACTGTACCTTCTATAGTCTGATGTGCATGAATTCAAACATTGTTAAGTTAGTTATGTGGTTCTTAGGAGTGAGGAATGTCACACAGTCCATCTCTAGAGACTGGGGGACTCTGGAGGGGCAACCCCACCTGAAGCCTTTATCTTAATAAGGCTAGGCGAGTGCCATCAATGAGGACTAGGGACTACCCCAATCTCACTGTTATCCTATACGCCCTTTGAATTAATGACACACTCCCTCCTCACCCACCCTCCCAAGTAAAAGCAAACAAGGAAAGTGACAGGAGGACTCATGGCTCTATTTCCAACCACAAATAAGGTGGTTTCCCTGCCCTCTTTCTTGATGATTGTCCTTCTGCTTCGAAGTGGGTTCAAGAGTAGCTACTGCCCAGGAGACAGGTGCAGAGCACCAGCCCTTTTTCCTAGGGCTCCTTCTTTCCCTTCTTTTCTAAGAAGGGGGCCCTAAAACCAACATCATTGAACCCCTCATGTAGAACAAGAGGTGGTCTAAGTATCATTTATACATGCCTTCCTCATGGAGACTCACATCACACTGTAAGCATTTTAAATAGAGATATTAGGAGTTAGAAAATTAGATCGTGAAGTAAAAATCGATTTCAAATAACAATAAAAGTAATTATCAGTATTAAAGAGCATACCGCAGTACCCTGGGGTTCCACACACTGTCTTCATGAGCACTTGATGTTCCACAATTTTAGAGAGTCCAAAATCAGCTAACAACACAAGAGAAACATTTAATGAAACAAGTCTTTTCTCAGCTTTTATAAGATGACAGAATATTTCTGTTATTCAAAATAAAACAGATTTATTTGTTTTTGTATTTGATGATGGATGGATATGTAGAAGGGGACCAGTCACATGGGAGAGGGAACTAAAAAAATAAAATAAAATAAAATAATAATAATACCAATTCAAGTCTTGCTTTAAATTTGAGAAAAACATGACTCCCAAATACATTTTATGCTCTATAATCCCTAGTGTTTAGCAAATTACCTCTTTTTTCTTGAAGTAATAGTTGCAATAGATACATTTTGTCTAATATTAATTCTGAGATTTATGAAACAGTAACTCTAAAGTATAATATAGTGATATAGAATTAGTAATCCCTTGGACAAAATCAAAATAAAAAATTAGGTTTTCATGAATGTCAAAGAAATTAACAGAAATATCAAAACATTTATTCTGCTTCAAAATAATGTCATTCTTTAGTGTATTTTATGGATAAGGATTTACTCTCATATGAGAGATATAACACTTTTTTGGGGCAAAGTCCTTTTTATTTATTCCTCAGAATATTACCTAGATAAAACACTACCAAAGTTGCTACCATTATGGTCTGTTTGCTGGACTACATCTCTCTCACTCAGGAAACATCAGGAAACCATTCAAGGCCACTCTTCAAGAGAGGCAGGTGCAGAATTGATGCCATTTTAGACTTCAAAGATAAACCCACATTTCCACAGAGGTGCTGATCCTTATCAGGGAAAGCAGCAGGAAGTCCTTCAGAAAGAAAGCCTCTCCTGTCTAAATTAGTATCTATCCATCCATTTAAAGAAATTTCTTTAAGGATAAAATCTTTGAAAGTGATGTCAAAGGAAATGGAAGTCTCCCGGCCGTTCACTGCCTTTCAGGAGTGATTATAAGAACAGGACGGCTGCCTAGCAGGGCTTTGGTATTTTTTTTCTTTGAGTTCTTGCATTCATAAAGCACATTATGTTGTCTGAGCTCTTCTATGAGATGTATAACTTAATTTTCAAAGATGTTAACACTTCTAATGCAGTGAACTGATCAGATTAACATTACACAGGCCAGCACCAAAAGAGCAATGTCCTTCACAGGATTTAATGCAGATCTACTAAAGGAGGATTCATATAAAATAAATTTTATTATTATTATTTGCAAATGAAGATTTGCTTTGGAAAGTAGCATTTAACACATGTGTATATTTTTTCTAAAATGCTGATTTAAGGAACCCTTTGAACAGATGGGAGTTTCACAAAGTTCATCTTTGTAGTTCTTCAAAATGCTTACTGGTAGAAAAAACAAGGTTTCCAAAGTCAAATAAGGTTTGGGAAAAACCTCACAGTACACTAATTTAGATGTCAGTTTACACATTAGCATTTTTAAAGTTCTGGGAAGTCCTGCAAAAATAAAAAATCGTGTTTAAGTTGGCATTTCCTACCTTATTTGACCAACCTTAGCACTTCCACAAACAACTCCCATTTCCCACAAAGGGAATTACAGTAGTTACCCCTGTTCACTCAGCTGAGGAACCAGTGTTCTGTGGAGTATACTTTGGGAAATACAGATCTCAATTTTCTCTGTTCACATAAACAAGTGACTCAGACCCTAAATTCAAGAATATGTACTAAGCATTTTGTGTCAAAGTTCTCGAATATCTAAAATTAAGCTCCAACTGATTTGTGGAATAAAAAGTAACAAAAAAAGAAGTGCTATGTTATCTGTGATTTTCTTCTGTATAAACTTATCTACAAAATACACCAACACCCCCTGGAGTCCCTGCCATTTCTACAAACTACGTTTCCTTTGTGTTCAGCACTGGAGCACCTCCTAGGCACTGATTCCAGAAAGAACACAAACTTCCCAAATAATGCATTATTCCTTTACAGACACCAAATATTCAAGGAAATTAAATGGAGGCAAAGCCGGATGGAACAGTATTTAATAATTCCATGAAATAAATTTCTTCTACTCTGGGAAAGGAGTCATGAGACATTAGGAAATGTCCTCACCGATTTTGAGTGGTGCATCTGGGGCTGGAGTTGCATAGAGAAGATTCTCTGGTTTGAGATCACGATGGACAATCCCATTTTCATGTAGGTACTAAATAGGGAAAATAATGAAGTAACATTACAGTAATTGTACTTAATGGTTCCAACATTCATGTTTAATCTTTTCAGAATTAGAATTATCTTTACTAAGTCATGTGATTCGACAACACACATATATGATGATTTTAAAAATAAACACCATAAAGGAAAACAAGTTTATACTATACATAATTCAAGAACAGCTGACAGTTACTTGAAAGTGAAATGAAGTTTAAAGTGTAAAAAACCGGGGCGCCTGGGTGGCGCAGTCGGTTAAGCGTCCGACTTCAGCCAGGTCATGATCTCGCAGTCCGTGAGTTCGAGCCCCGCGTCAGGCTCTGGGCTGATGGCTCAGAGCCTGGAGCCTGCTTCCGATTCTGTGTCTCCCTCTCTCTCTGCCCCTCCCCCGTTCATGCTCTCTCTCTGTCCCAAAATAAAAAAAAAAAAAAAACATTGAAAAAAAAAATTTTAAAGTGTATAAAACCAACTGCCAGAAATAAAATATTTACTCCTCAGAGAATATTAGTTGTAGCTCTCTTTATGCATATTACATATCAGTTCAAATCTAATTATTATTATAATAAGTCAAGGCTCTATGTATTGAAGTCTGTCTGATTTATATCTGAAAAGCATAATTGTATGTGTCATCTCAGAAGTTCACAACCACAGCAAAGACTTACTAATTATTGCTTGAACAGACATTTAGATGTGAGTAATTATTATAGAAGACTATCCTTAATATGATAAATATTGCTTAAAGATGATGAATGCTCTCATAGGCTCTTCTGAGGATTACTAAATCCAGCTATCAATATAGAGTAGTATATTGGAGACAACCTTAAATTAAAGATCACCTCTAGCGGGGCGCCTGGGTGGCGCAGTCGGTTAAGCGTCCGACTTCAGCCAGGTCACGATCTCGTGGTCCGTGAGTTCGAGCCCCGCGTCAGGCTCTGGGCTGATGGCTCAGAGCCTGGAGCCTGTTTCCGATTCTGTGTCTCCCTCTCTCTCTGGCCCTCCCCCGTTCATGCTCTGTCTCTCTCTCTGTCCCAAAAATAAATAAACGTTGAAAAAAAAAAAAGATCACCTCTAGCAATTCCACTCATTTTATTATATTTTAAATTATTTCATAAATTATGTGTTATCACACATGTTACATACTCTCGCTGTGATTGTGGAGGTCTTACCTGATCCTGCTTCCCCTGGTTTTATTTATTTATTTGTTTGTTTTTTTGTTTTATTTTTTTGTTTTATTTTTTTTATCTTTTATTAATTTATATATGAAATTTATTGTCAAATTGGTTTCCATACAACACCCAGTGTTCATCCCAAAAGGTGCCCTCCTCAATACCCATCACCCACCCTCTACTCCCTCCCACCCCCCATCAACCCTCAGTTTGTTCTCAGTTCTCAACAGTCTCTTATGCTTTGGCTCTCTCCCACTCTAACCTCTTTTTTTTTTTTTTTTTCTTCCCCTCCCCCATGGGTTCCTGTTAAGTTTCTCAGGATCCACATAAGAGTGAAACCATATGGTATCTGTCTTTCTCTGTATGGCTTATTTCACTTAGCATCACACTCTCCAGTTCCATCCACGTTGCTACAAAAGGCCATATTTCATTTTTTCTCATTGCCACGTAGTATTCCATAGTGTATATAAACCACAATTTCTTTATCCATTCATCAGTTGATGGACATTTAGGCTCTTTCCATAATTTGGCTATTGTTGAGAGTGCTGCTATGAACATTGGGGTACAAGTGCCCCTATGCATCAGTACTCCTGTATCCCTTGGATAAATTCCTAGCAGTGCTATTGCTGGGTCATAGGGTAGGTCTATTTTTAATTTTCTGAGGAACCTCCACACTGCTTTCCAGAGTGGCTGCACCAATTTGCATTCCCACCAACAGTGCAAGAGGGTTCCCGTTTCTCCACATCCTCTCCAGCATCTAGAGTCTCCTGATTTGTTCATTTTGGCCACTCTGACTGGCGTGAGGTGATACCTGAGTGTGGTTTTGATTTGTATTTCCCTGATAAGGAGCGACGCTGAACATCTTTTCATGTGCCTGTTGGCCATCCGGATGTCTTCTTTAGAGAAGTGTCTATTCATGTTTTCTGCCCATTTCTTCACTGGGTTATTTGCTTTTCGGGTGTGGAGTTTGGTGAGCTCTTTATAGATTTTGGATACTAGCCCTTTGTCCGATATGTCATTTGCAAATATCTTTTCCCATTCTGTTGGTTGCCGTTTAGTTTTGTTGGTTGTTTCCTTTGCTGTGCAGAAGCTTTTTATCTTCATAAGGTCCCAGTAATTCACTTTTGCTTTTAATTCCCTTGCCTTTGGGGATGTGTCGAGTAAGAGATTGCTACGGCTGAGGTCAGAGAGGTCTTTTCCTGCTTTCTCCTCTAAGGTTTTGATGGTTTCCTGTCTCACATTCAGGTCCTTTATCCATTTGGAGTTTATTTTTGTGAATGGTGTGAGAAAGTGGTCTAGTTTCAACCTTCTGCATGTTGCTGTCCAGTTCTCCCAGCACCATTTGTTAAAGAGACTGTCTTTTTTCCATTGGATGTTCTTTCCTGCTTTGTCAAAGATGAGTTGGCCATACGTTTGTGGGTCTAGTTCTGGGGTTTCTATTCTATTCCATTGGTCTATGTGTCTGTTTTTGTGCCAATACCATGCTGTCTTGATGATGACAGCTTTGTAGTAGAGGCTAAAGTCTGGGATTGGGATGCCTCCTGCTTTGGTCTTCTTCTTCAACATTACTTTGGCTATTCGGGGCCTTTTGTGGTTCCATATGAATTTTAGGATTGCTTGTTCTAGTTTCGAGAAGAATGCTGGTGCAATTTTGATCGGGATTGCATTGAATGTGTAGATAGCTTTGGGTAGTATTGACATTTTGACAATATTTATTCTTCCAATCCATGCGCAGGGAATGTCTTTCCATTTCTTTAAATCTTCTTCAATTACCTTCATAAGCTTTCGATAGTTTTCAGCATACAGATCCTTTACATCTTTGGTTAGATTTATTCCTAGGTATTTTATGCTTCTTGGTGCAATTGTGAATGGGATCAGTTTCTTTATTTGTCTTTCTGTTGCTTCATTGTTAGTGTATAAGAATGCAACTGATTTCTGTACATTGATTTTGTATCCTGCAACTTTGCTGAATTCATGTATCAGTTCTAGCAGACTTTTGGTGGAGTCTATCGGATTTTCCATGTATAATATCATGTCATCTGCAAAAAGCGAAAGCTTGACTTCATCTTTGCCAATTTGGATGCCTTTGATTTCCTTTTGTTGTCTGATTGCTGATGCTAGAACTTCCAGCACTATGTTAAACAACAGTGGTGAGAGTGGGCATCCCTGTCGTGTTCCTGATCTCAGGGAAAAAGCTCTCAGTTTTTCCCCATTGAGGATGATGTTAGCTGTGGGCTTTTCATAAATGGCTTTTATGATCTTTAAGTATGTTCCTTCTATCCCGACTTTCTCAAGGGTTTTTATTAAGAAAGGGTGCTGGATTTTGTCAAAGGCCTTTTCTGCATCGATTGACAGGATCATATGGTTTTTCTCTTTTTTTTTGTTAATGTGATGTATCACGTTGATTGATTTGCCAATGTTGAACCAGCCCTGCATCCCAGGAATGAATCCCACTTGATCATGGTGAATAATTCTTTTTATATGCCGTTGAATTCGATTTGCTAGTATCTTATTGAGAATTTTTGCATCCATATTCCTCAGGGATATTGGCCTGTAGTTCTCTTTTTTACTGGGTCTCTGTCTGGTTTAGGAATCAAAGTAATACTGGCTTCATAGAATGAGTCTGGAAGTTTTCCTTCCCTTTCTATTTCTTGGAATAGCTTGAGAAGGATAGGTATTATCTCTGCTTTAAACGTCTGGTAGAACTCCCCTGGGAAGCCATCTGGTCCTGGACTCTTATTTGTTGGGAGATTTTTGATAACCGATTCAATTTCTTCGCTGGTGATGGGTCTGTTCAAGCTTTCTATTTCCTCCTGATTGAGTTTTGGAAGAGTGTGGGTGTTCAGGAATTTGTCCATTTCTTCCAGGTTGTCCAATTTGTTGCCATATAATTTTTCATAGTATTCCCTTAATAATTTCATAGTATTCCCATAATAATTCCATTTTCATTCATGATTTTATCTATTTGGGTCATCTCCCTTTTCTTTTTGAGAAGCCTGGCTAGAGGTTTGTCAATTTTGTTTATTTTTTCAAAAAACCAACTCTTGGTTTCGTTGATCTGCTCTACAGTTTTTTTAGATTCTATATTGTTTATTTCTGCTCTGATCTTTATTATTTCTCTTCTTCTGCTGGGTTTAGGCTGCCTTTGCTGTTCTGCTTCTATTTCCTTTAGGTGTGCTGTTAGATTTTGTATTTGGGATTTTTCTTGTTTCTTGAGATAGGCCTGGATTGCAATGTATTTTCCTCTCAGGACTGCCTTTGCTGCGTCCCAAAGCGTTTGGATTGTTGTATTTTCATTTTTGTTTGTTTCCATATATTTTTTAATTTCTTCTCGAATTGCCTGGTTGACCCACTCATTCGTTAGTAGGGTGTTCTTTAACCTCCATGCTTTTGGAGGTTTTCCAGACTTTTTCCTGTGGTTGATTTCAAGCTTCATAGCATTGTGGTCTGAAAGTATGCATGGTATGATTTCAATTCTTGTAAACTTATGAAGGGCTGTTTTGTGACCCAGTATATGATCTATCTTGGAGAATGTTCCATGTGCACTCGAGAAGAAAGTATATTCTGTTGCTTTGGGATGCAGAGTTCTAAATATATCTGTCAAGTCCATCTGATCCAATGTCTCATTCAGGGCCCTTGTTTCTTTATTGACCGTGTGTCTAGATGATCTATCCATTTCTGTAAGTGGGGTGTTAAAGTCCCCTGCAATTACCACATTCTTATCAATAAGGTTGCTTGTGTTTATGAGTAATTGTTTTATATATTTGGGAGCTCCGGTATTCGGCGCATAGACATTTATAATTGTTAGCTCTTCCTGATGGATAGACCCTGTCACTATTATATAATGTCCTTCTTCATCTCTTGTTACAGCCTTTAATTTAAAGTCTAGTTTGTCTGATATAAGTATGGCTACTCCAGCTTTCTTTTGGCTTCCAGTAGCATGATAAATAGTTCTCCATCCCCTCACTCTCAATCTAAAGGTGTCCTCAGGTCTAAAATGAGTCTCTTGTAGACAGCAAATAGGTGGGTCTTGTTTTTTTATCCATTCTGATACCCTATGTCTTTTGGTTGGCGCATTTAATCCATTTACATTCAGTGTTATTATAGAAAGATATGGGTTTAGAGTCATTGTGATGTCTCTGGTACTTTGTCTCACAGGGTCCCCCTTAGGATCTCTTGTAGGGCTGGTTTAGTGGTGACAAATTCCTTCAGTTTTTGTTTGTTTGGGTAGACCTTTATCTCTCCTTCTATTCTAAATGACAGACTTGCTGGATAAAGGATTCTCGACTGCATATTTTTTCTGTCTAGCACACTGAAAATCTCGTGCCAATTCTTTCTGGCCTGCCAAGTTTCAAAAGAGAGATCAGTCATGAGTCTTATAGGTCTCCCTTTATATGTGAGGGCACGTTTACCCCTTGCTGCTTTCAGAATTTTCTCTTTATCCTTGTATTTTGCCAGTTTCACTATGCTATGTCGTGCAGAAGATCGATTCAAGTTACGTCTGAAGGGAGTTCTCTGTGCCTCTTGGATTTCAATGCCTTTTTCCTTCCCCACTTCAGGGAAGTTCTCAGCTATTATTTCTTCAAGTACCCCTTCAGCACCTTTCCCTCTCTCTTCTTCCTCTGGGATACCAATTATGCTTATATTATTTCTTTTTAGTGTATCACTTAGTTCTCTAATTTTCCCCTCATACTCCTGGATTTTTTTATCTCTCTTTTTCTCAGCTTCCTCTTTTCCATAACTTTATCTTCTAGTTCACCTATTCTCTCCTCTGCCTCTTCAATCCGAGCCGTGGTGGTTTCCATTTTGTTATGCATTTCGTTTAAAGCGTTTTTCAGCTCCTCGTGACTGTTCCTTAGTCCCTTGATCTCTGTAGCAAGAGATTCTCTGTCAGCTATACTGTTTTCAAGCCCAGCGATTAATTTTATGACTATTATTCTAAATTCACTTTCTGTTATATTATTTAAATCCTTTTTGATCAGCTCATTAGCTGTTGTTATTTCCTGGAGATTCTTCTGAGGGGAATTCTTCCGCTTGGCCATTTTGGATAGTCCCTGGCGTGGTGAGGACCTGCAGGGCACTTCCCCTGTGCTGTGGTGTATAACTGGAGTTGGTGGGCGGAGCCGCAGTCAGACCTGATGTCTGCCCCCAGCCCACCGCTGTGTCCACAGTCAGATTGGTGTGTGCCTTCTCTTCCCCTCTCCTAGGGGCGGGATTCACTGTGGGGTGGGGTGGCCTGTCTGGGCTACTTGCACACTGCCAGGCTTGTGATGCTGGGGATCTGGCATCTTAGCTGGGGTGGGTAGGCAAGGCGCACGGGGGCAGGAGGGGCAGGCTTAGCTTGCTTCTCCTTAGGTGATCCACTTCAGGAGGGGCCCTGTGGCAGCAGGAGGGAGTCAGATCCGCTGCCGGAAGTTTGGTTCCGCAGAAGCGCAGAGTTGGGTGTTTGCGCAGAGCGAGCAAGTTCCCTGGCAGGAACTGGTTCTCTTTGGGATTTTGGCTGGGGGACGGGTGGGGGAGATGGCGTTGGCGAGCGCCTTTGTTCCCCACCAAACTGAGCTCTGTCGTCCGGGGGCTCAGCAGCTCTCCTTCCCTTTGTCCTCCAGCCTTCCTGCTTTCTGAGCAGAGCTGTTAACTTATGACCTCCCAGACGCTAAGTCGCGCTTGATGTCGGAACACAGTCCGTCAGGCCCCTCCGCTTTTTGCAAGCCAGACTCGGGGGCTCTGCTTGGCCGGCGAGCCGCCCCTCCGCCCCGGCTCCCTCCCGCCAGTCCGTGGAGCGCGCACCACCTCGCCGCCCTTCCTACCCTCCTCCGTGGGCCTCTCGTCTGCGCTTGGCTCCGGCGACTCCGTTCTGCTAATCCTCTGGTGGTTTTCTGGGTTATTTAGGCAGGTGTAGGTGGAATCTAAGTGATCAGCAGGACGCGCGGTGAGCCCAGCGTCCTCCTACGCCACCATCTTCCCTCTCCCCTCTGCTTCCCCTGGTTTTAGATCCCTCTCCAAAAGTAATCACTCATCAGTTTGAAATGGTTTTAACTTTTTTCTATGAATTCACAAACATGAATGTATGTATGCAAGGAAATATCCCTGATTTTTCCAGTTTCTTATATAAATGCATGATTAATATTAATTTTTATACTGCTTTTTTCACACAATATGTCTTTGAAACCTTTTCCACAAATCACTACAGCTCAATGTCTTTACCACTTGTTGTATCCATTTCATTGGAAGCATCATAATTTATTTGGCTAGTCCCTTTCTGATGGACATTCAAGTTTTTAAAAATTATAAATAAGGCAATAATAAGCCTTCTATTCCTTGGATATTTGGCTAGTTTTGCTGGTGTTTCTCTAGGACAGATACCTGGAAGCAGGTATGGTGGGGTCAAAAAGTGGATTTTAAATTTTAATAAATACTGCAAAATCATTCTCTGAAAAGACTCCATCAATATCTACTCACATCAACAGTGTGAATATTTATGTTTTCCTGACATCTTCACCAAATCTGTATTTTTAACCTTTGCTGGGCTTCAGTGTAAATATTGTATCTTAGGTTTGGTTAAATTTGCATTTCTCTGTTTACTGGTATAGTACATGCTTACTGGTTTTCCTCTTCTATGAACTGCCTGTTTATATCCTTTGCCCATTTTTCTGTTGGGTTGGGAGAAAAAGTTGCCAGTGTACTTCAGTATTTCTCCTTTCCTATCTTCTATGGGAAGGGAAGGAGCCTTCTCTCTTTGCAAGCCAGGTAACAGAAGGTGGATAGCTTCAAGGTCACAATTTGTGGTGCTTGACATGTCAGTGATTTGGGGAAACAGGAATTGATATCCAGCTCACTCATGAAAAAGAGATAGTTGGAGTAGGTGAGTGAGGAGAGAGGGCCCCAATGAGATTCAGCTACTCTCAAAGAATAGCTGAACATAGGTGCAGTTATCTCATGAGGGTTCAATGTGGACTGTGCAGAAGGGAACCAGACATGAGTCTCCCTGAAGAATGTTTCCTGCTGGGGTGATGCCATCTCATTTCAGCATCACAGGAAGCAGAACATGGGGAAGGTGACAGCAGGCAGTTGAGGAACCAGTGACTCCTCAGAGCACCTGAAGTGAGAGAACTCCCCCGCAATGGGTCTCTGTAGAGCCATCAGTGGTGTCCCATAGGGAAAGAACCCTAGGCATTGTAACCTGCCATCCCCGGAGATCACAGATGCCAGATCATAACTGTAGCAGTCTGGTGACACCTTTCTTCACTGTCCTTCTCCTCTCCCTCTCCTGTCACCCTCACAGCAACTTTAGAAGGAACACAATCAGTCGGTGGGTAAAAAGCAGGAGGAAGAGAAGAAACTAACAAATATTCCTATCTCCTATATTTAGAAATTATAGGTCTCTCATGTCCACGTTGGGGGAAGGAAGACATTTAAAAGTTGGATGAGTCTAAAATTTTTGTCTTTTCCTTATGCAAGAGTGCCTGGAAAAGCTATGGGAATAGCTTGAAATTTTATTCATGAAGGAGAGGAATGGGTTCAGAGTGGATCTGCCAGGACAATGGTGAGATAAAATAAAATTGCTTTTGCTCATGTCTCACCAGGCTGAGCTCACTCCTTACAGTAGATAATGACCACATACAGACAATAATACCATACGTGCCCTATGCACGTCCTATACTCCAAGCACTATTACAAACACCTCGTACTTGCAAATCCTATAACGCTTGTTCTGCAAATAAGAAAACCGAGGCAGAGAGAGGCCAAGAGATGTGCTCAGTGTCACAACTAGATGTGTGGAGCTGAGTGAGGTTCAGACGTAGGTGTCCGGAAGTGGAGGCCATAGCCTTGTCTATTATGTGACTCCCAAGCAGAGGCTGGACTGTGTGGGGTGGGAATGAAAGGAAAATCACAAAGATGGCGAGGAGAGGAACATGATGGAAGGAGAGGGAAGGTAATGGCAGGGGAGGAGAAGTGAGAAGGCAGAGGGCCATGCTCAGCCTTGAGTGACACCCAGGGAAAACCCACCAGATCCCTGAGGAGGAAGATGCTGTATGTTGTATAAGCTGAGTTTGAAGGCAACAATACAAGTTTCTCATACAGTTGCTTTGGAACACACCTAAGAATTGCAGTTTGGGATCAAGAGAAAATATTGCTCTCCCACAGTCTAACCCAATTTAGAAGCTCCATTCCGTTGGGAAGAAAATGACAGTGAAGATAGCAACACAATAACAGCAAATGAGATAAACTTACAAGTATTGGTTTAGCAAAGTACTAATTATTTAAAGATGTTCACCAACTACTGTTCTGGCTTTCTAGAACAGAAATGGTAGTTTTGTGTTCTAAGTCCAAATTAACACGAAACAAAACAAAATGACACCATTTGGCACTTCATAAAGGAGAGCTAGACCAGATAACAGAAGAAAATTTTTAGAGAAAATAATAGACTTAGGAGCTATGCACCAACCGAAGAACAAATTTAAAGACAAAATAAAGCAATGAAATACTGAAGGTCATGATCCTGGCTTTTAAAAATATAGGCAGGGATTAATTACTATCAATTACCTGGTGCATAAAGATTATTAAAAGTCGAGATATAATCATGTACAAATGTTGTAGGAGTCATTTAAATGTATTTGACTGACAAAAATGGCAGGAATCATTATTTTATTTTTGCTTAGACCCACTGACTGCTTTTAACCTATAGTTAATACTTTTACCTTTTACATTATCTCTAGTCAGGAAGCCAAGCAAAAAAGAAAAGGTGGAACATGATCTTTTGCCTTCCCCCCAAAAGATACAATTGTTAGAAGCAGCAGCAACCTTTTAGAACACCAGATCTCAAACCTTTTGGTCTCAGGACCCTGTTAGAGTAAAAACAATTATTGAGAACCTCAAAGAGCTTTTGCTTATGTGAGTTATATCTAACATTAGTTACTATGTTAGTAGTTAAAACTGAGAAATTAAAAAAAAATCCTAATTTATTTAAAAAAAAACAATAAACTAATGACACATGAACATAAACATTTTCTAATAAAAATAACTATTTTCTAAAACAAAAAATAGTGAGTGCTGTGCTATTGTCTTAAAATTTTACAAATTTCTTTAATTTCTGGTTTAATAGAAGATGGCTAGATTCTCTTATCTGCTTCTGCACTGTCTACTGCAAAATCACACATCATTCAGACTCTGGAATATTCCACTGTACTTTCATAAGTGAAGAGAAATGTCTTCATATTATGACAACATACTTCTGACCTCACAGACCCTCTGAAAGGCAACTCAGGGACCCTCCAGGAATCCTCAGACTGTACTTTGAAAATTTCTGTCTCAGAGCATCTGAGGATATAAAAAGAGCAGTTTAAGGGCTGAATAATAGGCACACTGCGCTTTATTTTTAAACGGGGTTTTAAATGAAATACACACTTCTAATCTCACCAAGCACTAATCTTATCTTGACACATCAAGATCACTGCACACGGAGAAGTGAAAAAGAAATTAAGGGGAAAAGTGCCCCTCAAAATTGTGTACTCATGGGGAATTGTACAAAGACATTTTATGATATCATATTAATGATACAGAACTGATTAAAAAATATCTAATTATGGAGAAAGAGACCTTATCAAGATGCTGCTGATCTTAGCTACTGATCATTTAAATCATGGGGATTCAATACAAACAGACAAAAGGATTAGAGACATTGAGAAACTTGAGATAACTGGATATTCCAGAACAAACCAAGTGTTCAAAGTAATCATAATTAAAGTAAACCAAACACAAACGAGGAAACCTTGAAAACTAAACACCGTTTTGGAAGAAGACCTCTATAATCTAACAATTTAATGGACAGGAAATAATAAATCTGACAACAACTGTAGCATTTAACTACTGAATCGTGACTAATTGTAACCTATTTTAATAAAGAAACTGGAAGAGCAGATAACTAGGTATATATGAATTTACTTAAAACTTTAAGGAATAAAAAGAAGGAAAAGGAGGAGGGAAAGGAAGAGGCAGAGAAGCACAATTAATTTACTGGCTCAATTTTTAGAAAGTATATTATCTGCTTAGAAAAAAAGCATAAAATGACAAATATTTTATACGCAGAGTAATTAAGATAGGCAACAGGTACGTTTTTAAGGATTAGGCAATGATGCATTTAATGCACTGGTACCAAGGGCATACCTTTGCTAAGTTCTGTTTCAGTATTATACCCTCAGTTTTGAGGAAGGGTTGATAAAAGAAACAAGCATAAGAAGGTTTTTGTGGCATTGTTTTTGAAATAATTATTGAAGAAATACACCATGAGAGGCACTTTGGGGCCATCTACCCCCAAGCATGCTATTTATTAGCTGTGTGACCTGGAACAATCTGTCTACCCTTCACCTCCCGGTTTCCCTCTCTGTAGCACCCACTTTGAAGGTTGCACTGAGAATCAGAGGTTAGGCATGGAGACACTTAGCATGGAGTGGACATTCTCTTCTATAAATGGTAGCTGTTAGGAGCACCCTACCACTGTTGTTCCATGTCTCTTGTACAATAAATTACATCCGCAATCCTTTGAGATTTGGAAAACTTGCTCTTTCCTGAAGTA
Organism: Herpailurus yagouaroundi; assembly: GCF_014898765.1. Lineage (NCBI taxonomy): Eukaryota > Metazoa > Chordata > Mammalia > Carnivora > Felidae > Herpailurus > Herpailurus yagouaroundi. Next base: position 68,493,080 of record NW_024412377.1, read on the forward strand.
ACAAAGAACACTTTAATGGGAAAATATTTGCTTTTTATTTCATCACATTTTCTTCTTCTGTTTTGGTGGCCCCAAACTCAATGTACAAGAGGTTTCAGTTACAATTACTAGCCTGGTTTAGAATATTTACTTCTCCCTCTCTCTTTTTTAAAATTCCCTTTTCCACTTTAATAGCTTTACTTTGTATGCCTTTTCACTTAATTTGCCACAGCTCCTGTTCCCAAGAAGATGCAATGATAAATCACAGAGTAATAGAATGTAATATATATTAGTCTTCTTCACCCTTGAAATAGGTCTAAGGGAAATACAGACTTAAGTTGCTGTATCTGTGTTCACAGTTTCTAAGAGCATTTAGAAGTCAGAAGTGAAACAAAGTATATGCCAATTAGGATTTGAAGCATTCTTACTATATCTGTTCTCCATTGTAACACAAAGAATTACTACGATAAATAGTATTTGTCACTGATAAAGAGGAGCATTTCACAGCCTGTTGTTTCCCTTATGCTCCATTCTCCTTCTTGGGGCTCTTCTTCAGGAGCCGTCCTTGGGTGCCCCTGGGTGACGCTCAGGGTCCTCCTCCACACCCCTCTCCCTACTCAGAGGCACTGCCCCATCACTACTGCCTTTTCTCCCACGTCTGCTATTCCCTCTTTTTTTGCTTTCATCATACACATACCTCCAGAATGAACAGTACCACCATCAAAAGGAAACAGGAAAAAGAAATCAACCATCACCTCCATGGTCTCTCAAATACACACATTCCCCTCCTGCTCTAGCTGCACTCAGCTATACCCTACTCTCCTCAGTCTCCACTCCCCATTTCCATTTTCTTCCCTCTCATTTTCTTTCAACACACTATTGTTTCATTTCTGACCTCATCAAACCTAACACACACTTTCTGACTCTTTATCTGACCTGTTTGGCCTCTGAGCACACGGACTTGTCTCTCACTTGGACTCTCATTGCCTGGGGCTCTTGCCACACTGGCCGCATGGTGCTCCTCACCTCTGCTCCCCCCTCAGTCTCCTCCCCAGGCCCTCTGTCTCAAGACTTGCTCAGCACCCTTCTGCTTTTCCTTTGGTTTCCAGAGTTCAGCTCATCTAAAGCCACAAATAAAGGTATCACTTATCCACTGTGCCCCAAATCTCTATTGCCTTCCCCAACTTCTCTGTGGCTCTGATTTGAGAGAACTTTCTACTTCCCATTCCATTTGAATGTCTCACACATGTTTCAAGGTCAACACGTCCAAAATCAGTTTAGTATTTACCCTAAATTTACTCCTGCTGTACCTGTATTTCCAAACCCAATGAATGACAGCATCCTTTTGATCAAGCCAGAAACCTGGGTTTACCTAACTTCTCCATGTCCTTTACCAACACGTCCAGTCCATGACCCATGACAGTAAGTAGCTCTCGCTCCTTAGTGCCTCGTGTATTGGCCTCTTGTTCCTACTTATCCGCTCTTGCCTTCAGCCAGGCCACAAACATGGCTTCCCTCTTGATTACTCTGGTGACTAGCTTAATTACCAGCTCCCCAACTTCCAGGGTTGTTCCCATGCAGCCCATGCTCCACACTGCCATGACAATCATTTTTAAAAAGTGCAGTTTTGGTCACGTCATTCCCCTGCTTAAAATCTTCAGCATCTTTCCATCGCTTTGGTCATGCAGGGTAGCAACAACGTTGCATTTGATTTTGCATCTCTTGAGCAGGGACCAAAAACTCTCCAGGGGTCAGGAAGACACCCTAAAAGAATGAAGGAAGTTGGCAGAGTGTAAAATAAAAGGAAGTCACTGGGAAGTCCTAGGGACTGCATCTGCCCCTGGAGAGCATGACTCCTTACAAGGAGAAGGCGGCTCAGATTCAGCCAGGCAGGAATGCAGGCCCCATGTTGCTAGCTCTTTTGATTTTTAAAAAATGTTTTATTATTTCTTTTTGAGAAAGAGACAGAGAAGAAGTGGGGGAGGGGCAGAGAGAGAGGGACACACAGAATCTGAAGCAGCTCCAGGCTCCGAGCTGTCAGCACAGAGCTTGACACGGGGCTCAAACTCATGGACTGTGAGATCATGACCTGAGCTGAAGTTGGATGCTTAACCGACTGGGCTACCCCGGTGTCCCTCGCTCTTCTGATTTTAAAGGAAAGATAGAAATTCAGATTTTTTAATGTAAAATATTACAAATTTTAAATGTTGGCACTTAAGTTGAAAATTTTAAAAGCCTGTGCAGGGTACAAACAAAACACCCTGCAGTCTGTGATTCCTGCTTTGGAATTTAAAACAGGACTTGGCGCCCGGCAGATGCTCAATAAACATTTGGGAAGTATAAGTTTATGAATAAATAAACGAATTTTGTTTCTGACTCTGCTTCTTAAATTAGATATCTACTACTGTGCTTGTAGCCTTCTCTTCTGCTATAAACTCTTCCTGAGCTTGTCTGTCTATTCCTTTCCCTCCAGCTACTTTTTATAGCCTCCCCAAAAGTACACATGTGTGTAAAAAAATTGTGGGTAGGGTTATAATTCATTTTAGTTTTTTCTTTTTTTTTTAATTTTAAAAAATTGTTTTAATGTTTGAGGGAGAGAGAGAGAAAGAGTGCAAGTAGGGGAGAAGCAGAGAGAGAGAGAGAGGGAGAGAGAGAGAGAGAGAGAGAGAGAGAGAGACATGGAATCCAAAGCAGGCTCCAGGTTCTGAGTGCAGAATCTGATGTGGGGCTCAAACTCACGAACTGTGAGATCATGACCTGAGCTGAAGTTGGACACTCAACTGACTGAGCCACCCAGATGCCCCTTTTTAAGTTTTTTTTTTTAAGTTTATTTATTTTGAGAGAGACAGAGACCACAAGTGTGGAGGGGAAGAGAGAGAGAGAGAGAGAGAGAGAGAGAATCCTAAGCAGGTTCCTCACTGTCAGTGTGGAGCCTGATGTGGGGCTTGAACTCACGAACCATGAGATCATGACCTGAGCCTAAATCAATAGTTGGATGCTTAACCAACCGAGCCACCCAGGTGCCCCAATTTTAGTTTTTTATTATATGAAAGTTAACTATAAACATTATATATTACTTGGGTAATGAATTTTTAAAAACATAAATTTTATATAATTGGCAGGCATTTCATGTTGGCTTGTCCTGAATACCATGCATCTACTATGAATGATGTTCTCCGAATATGAATATGTACATTGAGATGGTAACTATGTCTGGTCTCATATGAACTAAACCCCTGATGCCATTAATATTGCTAGTAGTTTAAGACTGCAAAGACTATTCCATGATACTATCTAAAAAAGATGTTCTAATTCAAACTGTTGTTTTCTTAAGCTCCAGGCCCATATATCCACCTGCCCAGGTCTCATTTCCAGCTGGCTGTTTCACAGACACCTTACGTTCAATACGTCCAAAACTGAACTGTTGAGCGTCTTCCAGCCCTATTCTTTCCGTTCTTCCCACCTCAAAATGTGATGTCTCAATCAACTCAAGTGTTCAAGTCAGAAACTGTTTCTCTCTTCTCCCCCAGTAGCCTCCATCCAAGTCATAGTAGAGTGCTGTGAATTCTAATTCCAAAATGTCTCCAGAATCACTTTGCCTTTCTCCATGGCATTGCCATGAGCTTAGCTAGACCGCCACAGTATTCCCTTAACCCTCTTTGATTTCCAACAGGCCCTACCTTCAATCTATTCTCCACACAGCAACATAGGTAATCAGGCCACTTCTTCTCCTTGGGAAGCTCTTCAATGGTTTCCCATTACTGTATCCTAGCTTTCAAGGCCTTGGTCACCTGGCTCCAGCCTTCCCCTCCAGCCTCATATCCTGCTATTTCCCCCTTTCTTGCTCTGTTCTTCCCATACTGACTTTCTTTCAATTTCTCTCAAGCCCCATTCCCTCCCCTACCCCCATCTCAGCATCCCTTTCTGACTGCCCCCACTTTCTGGAATGCTTTTTTACATGTTTCTACCTGGCCAGCCCCCCACATCCTCAGGCCTCAACTATAATGTCAATTCTTCAGGGAGGCTGTATCTGTATTTCCAAACTAACATATGTGCCCACACTTATGTGCCTTCATGGATGCCTCCTACTTTTCTTTACAACATGCCTATTTCTTTACAAGCTTTATGATTAGGATGCCTCCCTCACTAGACTGAAAACCCAGGAAGACAAGGAAATTTGGATCTGGTTCCTCAGATATCTAGTTTCTTGCACAGTGCCAGGCACTAAATATGTACTCAAGAAATATTTTTGAATGATTGATAAACTCAATTTTCCTATAGACATGTATGTTGTTCTACTTTTGAGTCATTAACTTATAGATACTCAAAGAATGGTCATAATCTGCAAAGGATACTCATTTGCCATTATTAATCTTTGATAGAAGTTAAAATTTTGTGCCTACACTGTGGCACTACATTTCCATAGCAACATCACTTTGATACATTTAACTGAAATAAGGCATAGCATCTGTGCCATCTACACTGATTGGATAATAATACTTAGCCACCTCAAAGGTGCTATGAGATTTACAGCATCACTCTGAGAAAAGCCAAAACCCAATAAGAACATTTTAATTGTAAGATCAGGCAAAAGGGTGTCAACCTCATAATGACATCTTGAATACTTATATAGTTTTTGTTCTTCTAAGGTAGCATTGATAGTTATGGCTGAATTAATTTCTTTACATCCTTTGAAGTTGATCTGAATACCCAACACAACATATGCCTACTCAGGGGAGCTTGGGCAAAGACAGCTGAAAATTCATCTGTTAGTTTTCTCTTCAGTTTCCTTCATGTCTAAAACATTCAAAAACTGGACTTGTCACTGTGAGAAAATAGAAGTGAATAGTGATTTGGCCAGCTGTAATGACACGTTAATGAACAGTGGGCAAGCCAAAGTCGTCTGTTTGTAAATGAAGGTGCCCTGCTGGGCCCTGCAGTGGTGCCCTTGAAGAGCACTGAGCCTGTGCTGTCCCTGTGGTAAGTGTCCCATGGTAGCATCTCTGCTTTAGATTTGGGGTGTGGCTTAGGAGTGTCTGGATAAAACAAAGATGGGAATTTTGGAGTAGCAATGTCATGGAGAAAAGGGGCAGGATGCTGACAGAGAGGATAATTAGGAATGCCACTGGGTAGGGAAACCTGAGGTGTCAAGATTAGAACACTTGATAGGCAAAGAGGTCATGAAAAGCCGTCATACTCCAGCTCTTGTTTCTGATTTTGGTATGAGTCTCCTCATGTGCAAAATCAGAGTGAGGGAACAGGGATACTTTCAACAGGCTGGAAGTTCATTTTCCTGTCTATTTATATATGTGCATGTTACGAAGTCTACTAAGTACACATTTACAAGAATGGTCTAGATAGTACTGGTGGCAAGTATAATTTTATCTATACTATTTTCCTTAGATTCAACCCCAAATCCAAAACATTCACTCTTCAATGAAACACTTATCATTGTTTTCAAGAGCAATTATTAAATGAAAGATTATCATTTTAAATTATGCATGCAAAATATTAATGGAAAAAGTGATGTGTCCTGATTTAAACAGACAAGTCTCATGCTAAAAGAGTACAAAAATGAAATCTGAAACAATGTACATGTAATCAACAAATATATCAATAAATAAAAGGTTTTTGTATATAAGACTGGAGCAAGTGCATGCTGTGGGACAACTTTCCAAGGGGCTGTTGAGAATGCTTAGAAAGGGTAAGCATGTGATAATTTCATCCTCTTATTTCCAATGCATACAGCCAGATTTCAGGAGAGATGAGAATTAAGGAATGGAGGCTATGGAAAGGCTTGGCCAATTAAATGGAAGCTGTATTCAGGAGATGGTACGTAACTGGGGGAAAGGTCCAAAAATCATCTGGAGTTACAGAGAAAGAGGCAGCAAACACATTTCTGTAACGAGAAAGAAGAGATCAGGTTGGGGAACAAAAGAAACACAGGAGCTCCTGAACCTGTGTGCTCTGGTCCAGCAGAGAGAATAGAGTCTACAGAGAGGCTTGAATGAGCAGGACTGAGGATAAAGGTAGAAAGCACTCTATGCTCAGGCAAAGTGTTGAAATTCCTCACAAGGAAGAGGAAGCTGGAAATGTTATAATAGATGACTGTACTTCAGATTACATGCTTTATATGTTAATAAGTCAAGTGGATATTTGCAGGTATATTAGAGAAAGAAAGCTTTTGGATTAAGTAAAATGTATATCAAATATCAAAGATTTTCAAAGAGTGAAAAATCTATGCATTTTTCTTGGAAAATATATACACAGATGTATAATGGCTCCTAAATCACATATGCATGAAAAGTAGAATGTGGAATTAAAAAAAATAAAGAACCCCTAATATATCTTACCATTTGGTCTTTAAAAAATGCAATCACCAAAAGCCGAAACTCTCTTTTAAACAGAAAAAGACAATACTGCCGCTCTGAATTCAGGGGGTGTCTAGACATGTAATTAAACTCTCTCTATGGTCCTAACAAAAACTGTGTCATTGTGTAATGAAAGCTACTGCATAGTAATTTAGTTTAATTACAGCTATGCTGTGTTCAATGGGCTGTGTGTGGCTAATTGATAATGTCTCAGGAGTTGGTAGGAGGAAGTTTGAATCTCTTTAAAAATCTAACAGGACAAAGAAGAGCTAGTCATTAAAAAAAGAAAACGGTATTCTGATCACAGCTCTCCTTTGCAAAGAAAAATTAAACGGCATGAATTTGCTCTTCTCCACTGCTCAGAAAATTCAGAATCAACACATAAAAATTTAAGTAAGAACTTCAGAGTGAATACTCTACCTTTGTGTCATATCTGCTCTGGAGACCTGCTGCTACCCTTGTCTTTACGCTTGACCTCTAGCCTGTGACACCTTCAGCATTGTCAACAGAATGTATGGGAAAAGCAGTAGGTGACTACCATCTCCCATGACCGGATCAACAGGCATGATTAGGACTGGCCAGCTGTGAGATCCATGTAAGCTTGATCTGTAGAGCATCCCAGGGCTAGAGGAATGCACCTGCAGCAAAGCAGCCAAGTGCTGGCGCTTCTTAGGCATTCCCATTTATTTCAGTCCTCTTTTCTCTCGGTAGTCTTGGTCAGTCATAATTCCACCTCCAAAATACATCCCACATCTACTCTTTCCATTTACCCTGTCACCACTGAGTACGTAAACCTTCATATTCTCTACCTGCACTATGAACATCTGTCTCCTAACCACCCCCACCCACATCCCTACACCTAGATCATCTTTCTGCAACACACGTTAACTCATTTCAATCCTCTAGTTTAAAAACAAAAACAACCCACTCTTAAGGGCTCCTCGTTGCCTATAAGTTAAAGTCTAGTATTTTCAGTATGAAAAAAAGGCCCTTCAAAATTTGCTCCCAATTTCTCACTGTGCATTATCCTGGGACATTCTTACCATGCACTGACTACACCCACAGCCTTACTTACTATTCCTAAATCATCCCATACATATTCCCACTTGGTTCCTAAGTAATAATAAGCTTTCATGTGCCAAACTGTATTTTCTAAAGATTCTTTCAACAATATTACACATCCAAATGCTCTTCCAGAATGTTGCCACCTCCCATCTAGAGGTGGAGTCTAATTCTCCTTGAATCTGGTCTGTGACTTGTTGGAAACCAACAGAATGCAGTGGAAGTGAAGGTGTGTATCTTCTGAGGTTAGATGATAAAAATCAATGCAGTTTCTACCTTGTGCGCTAAATCCTTATTTTTAGATCCCTAAGCTGCCACACAAAAAGTCTTACAATCCTATGGCCGCATTGCTTTAAGAACATTGGGAAACACACAGAAGCCATGTATATAGCTTTTCCAGTTGATAGTCCCTGCTGAGGTCCTGTGTGGCAGACATTTCAACTGCCAGACATGTGAGTGAAGACACCTGTAACTGATTCCTGTTTCCAGACATCAAACCACTAAACCTTTGAGTCTCCCAGACCAAACTCCAGACATTACGGAGCAGAGATAACCGTCATTCCCACCATGTCCTGTCTAAAGTCTTGACACAGAGAATATGTGAGTACAATAAAGTGGTTGTTTTAAGCTGGTATGTTTGGGGATAATTTGTTAACGTGGCAATAGTACCTGGAACACTACTTCATAACCCAGATTATACACCATTTCCTCTGTGTGATTTCTCCCAAGCAAAGCAAATATCAGTTTCTCTGCCTCTCCCAGTAGCATTTTTCTTCATATCCCTGTAATACTCTGATATAATACTCTGATATAATTGTGTACTTGTCTATCAAAGTAATAGATAAATTCCTTGAGAGAAGGGGTTATTTTATTCACCTTTGTACCCACAGACTCTAGGCAAAAGGTCTGGTTTGTTTTTGATAAATGTCTGTGAAAAAATGAATGAAAGAGTGAATGAATGAATGATCAGAATTATGGGCTGAACGAGGCTCTATGACAGGCCTCAACGAACAGACACAAAACCCCAGGGAACAGCTAGAACTCATTCTAAGGTTTACCACATACTGGCACTTATTTTTGTTAAACAAATGAAATGGTAAAACTATCAGGGCTGTGATAGGAAATCTCTCCTAATCCCTCTGGATTAGAATGTCCTATGTCCATCCCAATTCATAACCTTGTGTGGCTCTGTGTTCAAGAAACTTGGTGAACTCAACTCATCCTGGTCTTTGTTTAAGACAATATTAAACAATATAGCTGCCCTTGGAGAGCGTGCTGGAAAGTGAATTAAGCATAGATTGGTCAGCTCCATTTTATAGTGCATAACCAAATCTACTCTGGTATTGTATGTATGCTAGTGATGAATTCTATTAGGTTGTGTGTGACGAATAAAGGCCTTATTTTGCCTTCACTTTTGAAAGTTATTTTCACCAAGTTTAGAATACCAGGCTGCTTTTTTAAAATAATGCTTTGATGTCTCTTATTTGCATTCTTTCTCTTTTTTTAAGTTTATTTATTTTGAAAGAGAGAGAGAGTGAGAGAGCACATATGTACATGTCGGTGAGGAAGGCAGGGTGCAGAGAGAGAGGGAGAGAAAGAATCCCAAGCAGACTCTGTGCTGTCAGCAAGGAGTCTGATGTGGGGTTTAATCCTACACACTGTGAGATCATGACCTGAGCGGAAACCAAGGAGTGGACACTTAACCGACTGAGTCAGCCAGGCGCCACTTAGTTGCATTATTTCTGATGAAAATTTAATGTCATCCTTTTCTTTCTTCTTCTGATATAATATGTCTTTTCTCTGGATGTTTTTTATGGTATCTTATTTTAGTTCTAAGAATACTGAATATGCTGTGCCTTGGTATCACATTCTTCATGCTCCTTGTGCTTGAAATTTCTTAAGATTCTTGGATGTGTGGCTTTATAAGTTTCATTAAGTTTGGAATAATTTGCATATTATTTCTTTAAATATTCAATCCCCCATTATTCTTCAATGATTCCAGTTATATATATATATATATATATATATATATATATATCCAGTTATATATATATTCAAACATATATTTGAAGTTGTTCCAAAGCTTACTGATGTCATTTTTTCTTTGTGTTACACCTTGGATAATGCTATGTCTTAAAGTTCACTTTTATTTCTGAAATGTCTAATCTGCTGTTCATTCCATCCAGTAAACATTTTGTCGCAGTTTTCATCTCCCGATGTTTGATTTTGGTCTTTTTTTTGAACATGTATTTTACATCCTCAGTCTTTCCTCTACCCTCTTGAATACATGGAACACAGTTACAGCAACTGTTTCAATGTCTCTATATACTATTTCTTTCACTTGTGTCATTTCTAAGGATATTCCTCTTGATTCATTTTTTCCACCTGCTTTCAGCCAGTCTCATTATGGATGTGCTTTTTGCATGCATTTCTCATAATTTTGACTGGGTGATAGACATTATGATTCTTAACTGGGTGCAGTTAAGTTACACTACTTGTAAACAGTGTGATCCTTTTGAGGCTTGCTTTTAAACTTTGTTAAATTCGTCTACTCTATTGGAAACACAGACTCTTCTCAACCCTAAGTGTGCTGCAAGCATTGTTCCCTCTGCTCTGTGGTTCTTTCCCTGGCCTTCTCACATGCACGTGTGGATCAGTACTCTGCAGAAGACCTGGGGGGAGTAGTATCTGCAGCTTTCCAGAGATTTCTCTCAGAGCAGCTTTCTCCTCTAGGGCACTCTGCTCTGTGAACTCTGGTCTCCTTGACCTCTCAGACTCTATTCTGTCTCCTCAACCCAGGGAGATTTCGGGGTGGCTCTTGGTTTCTCCCTCCCTATATGGCAGCCTGGAAACTCTCTTCAGGTAATTGTGGGACTCATATTACTTGTGCTCCCTTTTTCAAGGATCACTGTCCTGGGCTGCCAGATATTCAATGTCTGGAAACCATGATGCAGAGTTTTTGGTTTGTGTTTCAGAAAGAGTGTAAATTAGTCCCTTTTATTCCATCTTGGCCAGAAGCAGACAATGTCAACGTTACTCCAGACATTTGAAATGTTTCTAAATAATATTCTATCCGATACCTAAAATTGGAATTATCCTCAGTATTTGAGACCATTTTGAACCTATTACTGCCACTCATAACTGCTACCAGTTAATGCAGTTAAAGCTGCTAGGGAGGGGCGCCTTGGTGGTGCAGTCGGTTAAGCGTCCGACTTCAGCCAGGTCACGATCTCGCGGTCTGGGAGTTCAAGCCCCGCATCGGGCTCTGGGCTGATGGCTCAGAGCCTGGAGCCTGCTTCCGATTCTGTGTCTCCCTCTCTCTCTGCCCCTCTGTCTCTCTCTGTCTCAAAAATAAATAAACGTTAAAAAAAAATTTTAAAAAGAGCTGCTAGGGAAAGAAAGAATGACAACAGCAAGAAACTCTGCACTTAGTTTAATGTTGATCAAAATTTCTACGGTACTCATTTATAAGTTTCTGAGGTTTCATACTATAGCAAAGAAAAAATAGTTTCAGCTTGCTCCTTGGTTAGAAAGAATTTCTTCCCCTTTTGTGAGCCCATAGGAGTGCTTGAGAGAAGTGCCAGATGTGAAGTGCAGCCAAAGTTGTAGAGATATAAAAGATAAGAATCATATTATGTTTACGAGAGGCAATAGTGCTTGGCTTGGAGATAATCGTCTCAAAAATTCTTAAATCTACAAAATAGTTGAATCAATGTTTTAACCATTAAAGGCCATATTTCCTTCCAAGTAAAGATGATGTGCTTATTTATTATAGTCTACTTATGCAATGTTTAATTTATTAATTATAAATCTCTTAAGATTTATTGATAAAAAAATGAACATTTACCAAAATAGGAAAAAAATGCTAAATACATGAAAGGTATAATTATTATATAAGTATATCATTAAAGCAACCTTCTTCAAGAGTTGATATGAGGAATTATATGAAAGGTTACTAATTTTTAAGTACTAGTATCAACAGTCCATTTAGTAATTAAAACATTTCAGTGATGCTTCAGAAAATTATAAAGTAAATCAACTTTGCCTGTATATGGTGATTGTTCAGAGATTCTCTATGCTTTATGACAATTATAAAATCTCTTGATCTTTATAAAATGATCAAATGATCTATTGTGTTCTGTGGTATTTTATTTAAAGAATAGAAAATACAATTTTATCAAACTCTTGAGGGTTTCAATATGTTGAAGTTCCTTCTAAGCCTTAAGTGGCCTCAACTCATATATACTTTAAAAAACATCAAGTGCCTTTCCAGGATATTAAGTCTTATTAAACAATGTTTTGGATTATAATAAATTTAGATAAGCAAGGTGTTTTACACGCAAATTCTTTTAAAGCCCTCTCTGAAGGATTACTCTAAGAATCCTAGAGCCAGTTCAGACTTTAAGAGATTATTTAGGAATCTCAAACTCAAATACTTCTAAAGGAGGGTTGAATAATACGAGAGTGAAGTGCTCGGAACTCCCATTTGAACTTAAATATTTTTATTTAACAACTTTTCTATAGCACTTCCTGTGTGACAGGCACTGTTCCAAGTAATTTACCACATATACCAATCCTATTATATCCTAGGTGTATCATATTAATCCTATATATAATATTTTTATGTATAATTCCATTATCTCCATTTTACACATTAAGAACAGCCAAGTTAAATAACATGCTGAAGCTCATACAATTAGTAGCAGTTCTGGAATTTGAATTTAAATAGTCTGGCCTGGAGTCTGTGGTCTTACTCACTAGGCTGGGGAGCAGTGGCTTATGGTAAATGGAGACAGTATATCCTACCCCCAGAGCTCTTCACGATATTTGAAAGCATCGGGAGCTGCTATTTAAGCATCAGCCTGTAGGCATCAGTAGGCTCTGGAGCTGAGTATGCCAGTTAAGACCAGCCTGAATAATCAGCCCAGAAGTACTGCACTACATTTGTGCCCCCCAAAAACTGGCAAAAAAGGGCAACTACTTGTAAAGAAATACAATAATTAAATGGAAGTTGAATGTAGCTACAAAGAATTGAGTAAGTAGTCTTCTATCCAGTTTCTTACCACTGACTCACACTGGGGATGTTTCACGTTTGATGTTCCCGTCATTCTGGGTATTGATTAAGTTATAGAGCTGCCCGCACCTGGAAGAGTTACATCTGTGGAGCTATTCTTATTCCCACCTACACTTGTCCCAAAAAGAATGGAATATGCATTTGCACATATTCTTAATTTATTTGAGACAGATTTAATTTTTTAATTATAGCATGTAAAGTGATTCTCATTATGTCAAACAAGTAGCTTTCAAGAACTGAATCCAAGAGTAAAAAAGCAGAAGCAAACCTAAGAGGTACACCTGCTGCAAAGCACCTGTGTCTTTTTTTAAAAATGTGAGTTTTTTCCTGCTATGTGATCTTTAAAGTGGATGTACCTTGCTTGCCTCGTTTCACTGCTAGCCCTTGACTTCTTGCCGTGGTTAGGTCTCTGGTCATCAGTGTCTCTGGCTTTGGCTCCAACATAATTTATAGCATGGTACGGTAGGGGAAGGCAGACAGCAGAGGACCTAAGATAATAAACTCTGAAGTCATCTATGATTTTGTGTTCCAGTCCTGACTCTGCCATGAGCCAGTTATATGACCTTGGGAAAGTTACCTAATCTTTCTGAGTCTCAGTTTCTTTATCTGTGAAATTAATATAATTAGACAGCCTTATAGGTATGAAGATTAAGTAAACTGATGTACATGAAGTTTTTAGCTAAAGCTGGTCTACAGTAAGTACTTTTTTTAAAAAAATGCTTACTGATTTTTGACAGAGAGAGAGAGAGACAGAGACAGAGCATGAGGGCGGGGAGGGGCAGAGAGAGAGGGAGACAAAGAATCCAAAGCAGACTCCAGGCTCTGAGCTGTCAACACAGAGCCGGACGTGGGGCTTGAACTCACAGACTGTGAGATCATGAGCTGAGCCAAAGTTGGACGCTTCACCAGCTAAGCCACCCAGACACCCTAAAGCTGGGTCCACAGTCAGTAACACATGGTAGTGATGGCTGGTGTTACTACTATTAAGGTAGTCACACATGTGACTTGAGAGGAAGAATCTTCCTCTCAAGATTCTTCTTTCTGCTTTCTAGCAAAAGATAGCATAATCATTTAGCCTCTACCAAATGGCCTACTATACGCATAAACAGAAAGTATGAACATTGTGAATCAGTGTGTAATAGGGCTCTTTCTCAATGATATTCAACTTAACATAAGGTGGCATTTCTGGAATTCTGCAGGATCCAGAGCCATTAAACCCTGAGCGTGGCTAAGTCTCTATAGCAATAACTTCACAGGCAAAAGCAGGAAGATTATTTATTTATTTATTTATTTAAAAAAAAATTTTTTTTTCAACATTTATTTATTTTTGGACAGAGAGAGACAGAGCATGAACGGGGGAGGGGCAGAGAGAGAGGGAGACACAAAATCGGAAACAGGCTCCAGGCTCCGAGCCATCAGCCCAGAGCCCGACGCGGGGCTCGAACTCCCGGACCGCGAGATCGTGACCTGGCTGAAGTCGGACGCTTAACCGACTGCGCCACCCAGGCGCCCCAAGCAGGAAGATAATTTAAAAGTTGGATACTGTAGTTTTGAATGAATTCAAACATTCAAAGGAGTATTTCAAAGGATAGATTACACAGATTGTCAGAACCTATGACACGTTCAATATATTATTCATGAAAAAATGTAAGTGCTTCCAGGTTAAAGTGTGAGGAGTAGAAGCCAAGACTAGAATGCAAAGTGTATGTGTGAGAAATTGTGTTTTTCAACATTATTTCTCCCTGTATCTATCAGCATGTCAAGCTCTATGAAATTAGATATCTGTTCCAAAACATAGGGAAATATGCGATGTACATTTAGATTTTAAAATACATAATATTCCACGAAAAGTGCTCTCCTGCAAAACTGGATTAACACGATCATTTTTTAAAGTGGTGTGATTTTTGAAAGTAATGTGACTTAAGTTTATTGAATTATTAAATGTATTTGAAGTCCCACTGTCTTAGAAATCATGGCTAGTTCTAACATATTCCTAGCACTCAAAATGCTGGGATCCTAAACAAGTTTTTTTGTAAACAATTGGATTCAAGTCAGTGAATATGTATTGTGTTTGTTATGTGCTATGAGTACACTGGGGTATAAGGTGTTGTTTGTGTGCTTGTAAGGAGGGGAGAAGGCAGAGGAAAAAGATGACAGATACAGGAGAATAAATCATTATTCCTAGCTTAGAGATAATCTGCCTCTTTCAGGAGACAGGCCCATGTACAACAAAGCAGAATACAGGGTAGCTACCAGTAAACGGCAGTGGTAGAAAATGCACGGAGCACAGGGAAGGAAGTAGATTTGCTGAAATTCTGAATTTCTGTCTCTCAGAAAAAGAAAAATGAAAACAAAGACATGTATTTAGCTTCAGAATATCTTATAGGTGAATGAAGGGGGAGGAAGAACCTTAGATAAGGGTTCAGAAGTTCCATAAGAAATGGGCCAGAGAGTTACAGAAACCAAAATAGCTCAAATGTTCCATCTGCTTTGACTTGAAGAGATAAGTATAGGAAATTATCAAAAGCCCACAAGATTGCTTAAATTAGACTTTTTGTACACATTGAAACTTAAAAGACCCAGAATCCCAAAGGCCAATAAAGAAGACTTGTACAGATGCCAGGCAATGTGGTCAAGCCTCGACTAGGCTGGGAGTTGTAACAACTTTGGTTCCACTGTTTGTACAGCTGTTCTGAGCTGTGGTTTGGTGCACAACTGTAAGATGGGGGGAAATGCTAGTGCTGCTTTCCTCACAGGAAAAGAGCTGGGGAAACTGACACACAACTGCTTAAGTTATTGGCCTTCAAGGATGAAGAAAGCATTCTTAGACCTGTAGGCAGAAGAAAGCAGACCATCTCTACGAAGGGAAATATCAAGGTGGTGTCAGATTTTTGCAAGGCAGCTTTCAGTGCAAGGAGACCACAGAGGAATGCATATAGATTGCTGAGGTGAGAGCCAGGTGTCCTGCAAATATTACAATATGTCCTCCAATTATAAAGTGGACATAAAAGTCATGAAAGAACTCAGGGGATATATTGCTGCTACGTCCTTCTGCAAACAGAAAAAACAAGAAGACACAAAGAGAGACAAAAACTCAACTACTTGAATGAATACATTCAGCCACGTAATAAGAGAAAAAAATGTGATAAAGGGCTAGTGATGAGCATCAAGACCATTTAAATGTTGAACCCAAACAAATACATAAGATATGTAAATATAAATGATATAACCCTTACCAATGTAAAACAGAGACATGACGAGAGAATCTGAAGGTGGAGATGAATAAAAGCAAACATATGTATGTTACTTTCCTTATTTTTTCTCAGTGGAAAGATGATATATACTGCTTAAGTTTAATGAAACATAAAATAGAAGTTGAAGGATATTGTTTAAAATTACAAAAGTAATCCACCAGAAGAACTAAAAATATAAATGCACACATAAGCTCACTAAACTCACACCAAGATATAGAAGCAACCTAAGTGTCCATCCATAGATGGATGGATAAGGAAGATGTAATATATATATATATATATATATATATATATATATATATATATATATAATAAAACAAACAGAAACAGAATCATAAATACAGAAAGCAAACTGGTGGTTGTGAGAGGAGAGGGGGTTGGAGGGGTGAAGGGGATTAATAGGTTCAAAACTCCAGTTATAAAATAAGTAAGTTATGGGGATGAAAGTAGAGCAGAGGAAATATAGTCAATAATATTGAGATAACTGAATGGTGACAGATGGTAACTATACTTATCATACTGAGCATAGCAAGATGTATGGAATTGTCTAATCAAACTACCGGTTACCAATGGGGAGGTCAGTTGGGGGGGATGAGTAAAATAGATGATAGGGATTAAGGAGTGCACTTGTTGTGATGAGCACTGGACGTTTATGGACATGTTGAATCACTATATTGTACATCTGAAACTAACATTACACTGTATGTTAACTAAATGGAATTTAAATTAAAATGTAAAAAAAAAACCAGTTCAAATCACTATAAAAAATGAAAATTTCACAAGATAGCATAAGCAAAGCAAAACTAGGAAAAAAACATTTACTTATGATACAGATTACATATAAATATAGGTATCATACAGATTAAAATTTGAATATATAAGTAGCTCCTAGATACCAAGAAAAGAAAAAAAAATCATTACAAAGAAAGCAAGAAATAGGAAAAGGTAAAGAATATGATGACTCACTCACAGAGGATTGAAAATGTCCTGTAAACCCAGGAAATATTCATGACATTTTAGTATTATAATTAGAAAAAGTACATCAAAGTAATGAATTATTTTTACCACATATATTACTCCCCCCACCAAAAAAAGACTGATGTTATCCAGGATTGGTTAGATGCATATGTTGGTAAAGAGGCAGACTCATACTACTGGCAGGATTGCAGATTGGTAAAGCCTTGCAATTTAGCAGCAACTATAAAATGTATAAAATTATTTTTTTATTTTTTTAATGTTAATTAATTTTTGAGAGAGGGTGAGAGAGAGAGACAGAGTTCAAGTGGTGGGGGGTCAGAGAGAGGGAGACACAGAATCTGAAGCAGGCTCCAGGCTCTGAGCTGTCAGCACAGAGCCCGATGTGGGGCTTGAACTCACAACGGTGAGATCATGACTTGAGCTGAAGTCAGACGCTCAACCAACCGAGCCACCCAGGTGCCCCAAATTAATATATTTTTTGTCTCATAGAAGCCACTTCTTAGAATATATCTTAAAGAAATATTTTTACTTGTGTGTCAATATGCTTGCAAGGATATTCATGATAATACTATTTATAATTTTTTAAACTAGAAAAATGTTAAGTAACTATCTAGAACCTGGATAAATACATTATAGAAACCACAGTATGAAATAAATTACCCTGTAGCAATGAAAAGAGTGAAAAAGATCCATATGCACTAAAATGTAGTAGACAGAATTATGACCCCTAAGAAGACTCTATGCTCTAATCCCACAGGACTATGAACATGCTACGTAACATGGCAAAAAGAACTTTGCAAATGTAGTTAGGGTTACTCATCACTTTGGCCTTAAAATATAGAGATTATTCTGCATTATCCAGATGGGCCCAACATAACTGCATGAGCCTTTAAAAGCAGAAGAGGAAGGCAGAAAAGTAAGTCTAAGATTTCAAAGCATGAGAAGAATGTGATCGCCACTGCAGGCTTGAAGACAAAGAAGGTAAGTGTCAAGGCAACCACAAGGAATTCTGAATGAGCAACAAACTGAATGAGCCTGGAAACAAATTCTTCCACAGAGCCTCCAGAAAGAAACACAGCTCTGCTGACACCTTGAGTTTGGAATGGAGAGAATCTAGTCATGTCACATCCAACTTCTGTCCTACCAGAACTATGAGGTGATATATGGGTGTTGTGTTATGCTTAAGTTTGTCTTAATTTGTGACGCAGCAATAGCAAACTAATATATAAATGGAAGGAAAGATTTCTAAGACATATTATTAAGGGAAGCGAAATAAAAGAGAGTAACACGAAAAAAGAAATGTATCGGAGTATATTGTATATTTATATTTTGGTGTCCCAAGATGCCACATAGTCTCAGCCTCAGCCTCAGCCGTCATTCTTTCTTTTTGATGGCTGATCTGTGTTTGAGCTTGTTTTCTAAGATACAGCAAATAGTTTTGAAGACCTTTGAAAGTACTTGTTGTGGTTAATGCTTTGAAGTAGCAGAATTGATTTCCTAACATAAAAACCTGGAGAAAACAACAGGAGAAAAGAATAAAAGGGAGAGCATGAGAACACAGAATAAGTGCTACACATTAGAAAACAAACAAACCAAAACACTTGTCAGTGAATGAGTCTCCGAAAGGCCTGAAAACCAATGACATTCGAATTTATCCTTATGTCTGGGTCAGCCTTTGGGCTCCTAATTTACTTTCCTACAGAAACCATGTTTGGGGTTGATTAGGTTAAATGCATTATGTTAAAAACCTCATGCATCACACAGTGATTATTAAGAGTAGGTTGGTCTGGGTGGAATAGGCAGAATGCTAAGAATGACCACTCTATGGACTTAGCCCCCATATTAAGTGCCCTCCCCTGTGAATGTGGGTGGAATCTATGCATATGATGAGGTAGCATTTCCATGATTATATTAAATTAAATGACAAAAGGGAGATTATTCAGGTAGGCCTAATCAAATCTCATGTGCCCTTGAAAAGCAGAGAATTTCTCTGGCTGGGAACAGAAAAGAAAAACAGGGAGTTGAAGCTCTCTAGTTGGCTTTGAAGATGGAGGGAGGCATGTGCCAAGAAATGCAGGCAGCTTTTGAGAGTTCCTGGCTGATAAGAAGTAAGGAAACAGGGACATCAGTCATACAACCACATGAGAGTGAATTTAGCCAACAACCTGAATTGAGCAAGGAAGCAGATTCTTCCTAGAGCCTACAGATAAGAGCCCATCTGACCAACACTTTGGTTTCCACCCTGTGAGACTCTAGGCAGAGAACCCAGTAGAGCCCACTGGACTTCACACCTACAGACCTGTGAGATAATGAGTTGTTTTAAGCTGTTAAATTTGTGGCAGTTAGTCAGTAATAGAAAATTAACATACTGAGTATTCTGTATTTAGCAAGTGATGAACTAAAGAACATAAACTCCTGGCACATACATGCCACATGTCTCCTCATGACTCCACAGCAGGAGGGACTAAGTATATGCTCAATAAATACTTGTAGTTTGTTTAGGTGGTGAGTGAATGTATCAATGAATTAATGAATAAAGTAATGAAGAATCTTTGGCCAGTCGAATCATCCAACAAATATTTACAGAATACTCAATATGTATCAGGAAATATTCCAGACATTGGACATAGTACAATGGGGTCCAAACCCTCAGGGAATTTATATTCTAGTTTCAAACAAGAATTCAAAGTTCCAAGGACTAGAATTTCTCATATTGGAGGAATAAAAGGTCACTTAAGTGCCATGAATGAAGGCACATGGAGAGAGAATCATAAGGTCCGCAAGGAGACTTTCCAGGCAGGACTTTAAGGGTCACACATAGAAGGGTGAGTGTGATAGGGAGACAGTGGAGGGTTAAGTGGGGAAATGCTATGATATGATGTATGTTTTTCTCTCTCTTTTTTAAAAATTTATTTTGAGAGTGTGTGTGAGCACACACACACAAGCAAGTGTGTGTGTGGGGGGGGGAGAGTCCCAAGCAGGCTCTGCACTCTCAGCACAGAGCCTGATACGAGGCTTGATCTCATGAAATGTGAGATCATGACCTGAGCCAAAATCAGGAGTCAGACACTTAACTGACTGAGCCACCCCAGTGCCCCTGTTTTTCTCTTCTAAATCATGAAGGATCCCAAAGATTCAAGCAGTCTTTTAAATAACAAAAAGTAAATGCGAGGAAAACCGATGACCACAGAAAGGACAATGCAATAATATCCAACATGTAGGTCAAATTTAGAACTGAAAGTCTTGTTATACTTTCAGTTCAGTATAAACTGCCCCATAAAGAAAACAAAAGACAGTTAAATGTGACCAATCCTTGTCTGCATCCCAAGTTATGTGTGTAAACTATTCATTTTCCTGGTGGACATTGCCAATACAATTATGCAACTTACATATACCTTTTATTTAAAAAAAATTTTTTTTTAATTTTTTTTAACATTTATTTATTTTTGAGACAGAGAGAGACAGAGCATGAACGGGGGAGGGTCAGAGAGAGAGAGGGAGACACAGAATCTGAAACAGGCTCCGGGCTCTGAGCTGTCAGCACAGAGCCCGACGCGGGGCTCAAACTCACGGACCACGAGATCATGACCTGAGCCGAAGTCAGCCGCCTAACCGACCGAGCCACCCAGGCGCCCATTAAAAAAATGTTTAATGTTTGTTTACTTTTGAGAGAGACAGCAAGCAGAGGAGGGGCAGAGACAGAGGAAGACACATAATCCAAAGCAGGTTCCAGGCTCTGCGCTGTCAGCACAGAGCCCAACTGGGGTTCGATCTCACGAGCCATGAGATTATGACCTAAGCCCAAATTGGACACTCAACTGACTGAGCCACCCCGGCACCCCTATATATTTTTTAAATGACTTGGATGTCCTATTAGTAAAATCTGAGTTTTGACTATTTTCAAGGGTGTAGTACATAGGTAAGTAGTTTTTTATTTAATCCACCAACTGTTTATAACATAGTAGGCAGAGCCCTGACATTCCAGGTAAATTTTACAGATTGAAAATAAATAGGGCGGTATTTCCTTGAAAAAAAAAATTGGCAAATCAGGCCCTGTAAACTTTAAGCAAAAAAATCTGGAGAAATCCCAAGGTTTGGGAATTGTGGAAGATTAATATTAAATATACAGCATGTTAAATACAGGAGATTTATCCCATGCTTCTTTTATGAGCTAAAAATAAAGAGGATATAGCACAGAGGGGCCTTAAGTTACATTTACAAAAGGTAGAATGATAAAGCGGGACATTGGAATGAGGAATATATTCTTGCCCTAGGTCAAAAAAACATTTTGAAACCCATAATGGTACTGAAAATCTTCTCTAAAGTAGGCCAAAAAGTTAATAGGAATTGTTAGGGTGTCTAGCACTGCAAATGTTGTTTACATTTGAATCTTCGGATGGTAATGATTCTCTGGAATTTGTAAGGTAAAGAGAGGTAAGAAGAGAAGAAAGGAGGAAGGGAGAGAGGTTGAAAGAGAGAGACAGAGAGAGAGAGAACAAACAGAATAAGGAGAAGGTTCCACTTAGATGCATTGGAAATTGTGTGAAACCCTTTTTCTTGTCTGTGGTCACAATATCTGGGTCTCTACCTGGCATTCAGTGTATTGAAGCTAATACTGTGGATGAATGTTTGTGTCCCCAAGAATTCAAATGTTGAAGTCCTAGTCCTTAGTGTGATGGTATTTGGAGGTGAAGCCTTGGGAGGTAATTAGATCTCAGGTCTTCAGGGTGGAGTCCCATGAAGGGATTAGCGCCTGTATAAGAAAATGAAGGAACCAGAGCTCACTCACGTCACCATGTGAGGATATGGAAAGAAGGCATCAGTCTGTAAATCAGGAACACAGTCCTCACCAAAAATCCGACCACGCTGGCATCTGGTCTGGAGCTCCCAGCCTCCAGAACTGTGAGAAATAAATGTTCATTGTTTAAGCCAGCCTATGGTATTCTGTGACAGCAACCAGAATAGGTTAAGACAGCCAGGGATGCTAACCACTTATAAAAAGCTGCCTTGCCCAAATGAAACTAGTGTTCCCACTGTCCTCACTGAGAAATTCTACATCTCAGTCAAAGTGAGTAAACTGGACATTTGTGAGCATTCCTCATTCAGGAGCTAAACCCTTGAGATGGGATGGAAGACAGTGATTAAAATAAGAAAACCAACTTAACCTTCTGTTTCCATGACTGGTACAATGTGCATAGGCCGTGATCTAGGCCTATGCCTGTATGTTAATTTGACATCTTCATTGAATCACATATTTCTCATTTATTAGGCAGATAAAAATATTTTGTAAAACGTTTGCAAAATTTGTTCCTGAATTATTTAATGGTAAGAAAATAAAATTCCATGTTCAAAGAGTGACATTAACAGAATATTATAACATTGCTTGAATGCTCTCCTTCTAGAAATGAAAAAATATTCTACCTGACTATCTGAGAGAATTGTTCATGTTTTTAACACTACATCTGAATTGGCCATTCCCAAAATAAAAATTCATTTTTATGGGTCAAAGACTTTAGAAGTTGTAGATACACGTACAACACAAAATAGGACTTCATTCTCTCAAGACAGGGAACTCTTCAGCTTTTGGGCAGAGAACTATTACCAGAGAGGAAGGAAATAAATTTCATGGTCCTGCCCCCATCTTCCAATAAACAAACAGTGGAAGAACATGGAAATAGTTAAGTAGAATCTAACCTTAGTCACTCTACCATCCTTGGAGAGAAGCACACTTACAAAGAAAAGATCACTGTTCACCTTCAAACCACAACACTTTGATATTTCCCACACAATCATTCTTTCTTAAAAGGAGATCACTGTCAAAGGAATCTTTCCAGCCGAGAGTCCTACCCTGGTAGCCCATAGGTAGAGGCCGTCGCACATAAATTATATCGGTATAAAGAAGACCTTGTCCTCCTAGAGACCCTGTTGTGGGTGGTAGAATTCTTTGCTCAGCTTTTTCTGAATTTTAGCTTTTCAGAGCATTCAGTATCCGAGGAACATAATACATATATGCTCACTACAGTGTCACAGGAATGGAAAATAGGCCAAATTACCAATTAGAGTAAGGTTGTTTAAAATAAAAAAGGTATTGTGATGATATGGTAATATCCTTCGTCTCATGGTCTATACAAACCTGCTTGGAATAAGCATTTCTAAACATAATTAAAACTTGTTACCTTTCTTAAAACTATATTCCCTTATAGCCTGAATTCCCCTATTTCTCTCTCTCTTTTTATTCACATTAATCTTAATAGGTCATGTATAGAGACAGACACAATCCATGCCTTTGCTGACCTCATAAGGACACTGTGAGTATTCCTCTCTGTTACATTATTTCCTTTTTGTGTTTTTGGATACCACCATCATTAACTAGACAATATTTCCCACCCTTACTTAAGATTAGCCAGGTCCCCTGCTCCAAAGTCAATGAATCTGTCAATCTTGTGCCCTAATCAACAGAAACCTGACAGAATAGCTATGAATAAATCTGTAATGACTATAATCTGAGGTCATCAAACAAGAATTAGACCACATCTACTCAGTCACATCATGTCCATGACACTTCAACCAGCTTTTGCAATAGTGAACACACTCATCTCAATCCTGAGAAGAACAATTAACTAGATGTCATTTTTTGAAATCCTCTTTGCCTTGATAATCCTTCCAGGCAGGGATGTGTGCACAATCAACCCCTAAAAATCTGTCCTTTTTTAGGGGAGGTTATAGGTTTTAAAAATTTTTACCACAAGAATCCTGGAATATTTCATCTTTTTCACATCCACTTCCTGTTTTACTTCAATGTTCAGATACCATTTTGGTTTCCACAACTTTAAAAGGTTAGATGCTTTTGTTTGCAACTCTTTACCCCTATTATCACAATCTTCAAAATAATTCTAACCCCAAATCTATGTACTAGGGCAGCATACATGTTTAAGTTCCTCAACCATTTCCTTTTATTTTATTAAATTCAATATATACTCTATATGTACAAGTTTCTCCAGGGGCTCAAATCATGGCTTTGAAACTAAGACATACCTAAGAGAGTTGTGGCTAGAAAAAAGATGGAAAGTGGCATCAGGAGTGGGGCAAAAAGGAGACAGTAATTCTTTTTGGAAATAGAGGGACAGTAGGATATCAGGGAGAACAAGAAAAGGACTGGAGATGGTGGCAACAGTAAGAGACATCAGAGGTGTTGGACTATTCCCTGATTATCTTGTAAGTAAATGGAAAAGGAGGGCTTTAAGACTTGGCATTGTGCTTTCTGACAAATGAGGACGTGATGACCCTTCCAAACTGTCCAGACTGACCTAGACCATCTAATTTGGGACTACCTGGAGTTCATTTCAGGAAGATAGAATACTCAAGAAGGCTTAATGATCTGCCCTCAAAGACTAACTGGATGAATTCAAACTCAAAGAGGGAAACATCTTTCACATTCACTTTAAAAGCTTTCATAAATTCTATTTAAAGCTAAAAAGCAGAAGGAGCAAGATTACAGTCAGACAAATACTGTGAAATATTTGGGGCAAGAATTGGGATGAAGTGGGGAGGAAGGGAAGGATTGTGAGATTTGTTACCTAAGAGGTATAATTATCCACACAACATATTTCCCAAGAACTTTTCAATCTTCAAGCTTTCTGCTTCTGTGCTTTCAAAAGCCAGCCTAGATATAGTCTTCTAAGTGTGTGATCCAGAGGAAATGTGAGATGTATCACTGATTACTTTGAGTTCCCAACTGTCCTATTTTTATAGCTATCTATAGCTATGTAGTTGACAATAAACTATTTCATAAATGTCAGCCACTTCCCATAAGTTTTAAATTGCTTGCTTATTCTACCTGTGGAAACATTTAGGTAAATTATTATTTTTTTCTCTAAGTTAATCTTTAGTTGTAGCAATCAGAGAAAATTTTTGTAAAACTTCTTTCAAAGAGTGACTTGAATATGGCAATCTACTTTTTTTTTGCTCTTACTTATTTCTTTATTTAGTACTTTTTTTTATTATGTAAGTTTTTATTTAAACTCCAGTTAGTTAACATACAGTGTAATACTAGTTTCAGGTATACAGTATAGTGGTTCAATAGTTCCATACATCATCTGGGGCTCATCACAACAAGTGCACTCCTTAATCCCCAACAACTATTTAACCCATCTCCCCACAAACCTCCCCTCTGGTAACCATCAGTTTGTTCTCTGGAGTTAAGAGTCTATTTCTCAGTGTGCCTCTTTCTCTTTTTGTCCCCCCCCCCCCTCCCCCGCCTTTGCTTGGTAGGCTTCTCAAACTGGAGCTTTCTGAGTAGATAGAATAACAAGTTTTTTGTTTGTTTGCTTTAAATTGACAATTAGTAGTAGACTAATCAATCCATCTTGCAAGATCTGGAATAGAGTTGAAGTCTAGGCCCTCTTTTCTATGTGAGGTACCCCTATCTGGGGCATCCCTCCCTGTGGGGGGCCCTTTTATTCCTTAATTGGTGTAACTCCAATAGGTGGAAAAAGTCTGATGATGAAAGCATTCGTTTCTCATTCGCTGAATAAGGACAGAGCTCTCTCAGTCAGCTACCTGAGTATCACTAAATTGAAGCATGCCCACTGTGATAAACCAAAAGAATCAAGTGCTGACCTAAATGGGTGGAAGCAGCCAGAAAGAACATATTGAAGAAGGTGCGTTTTGAATGACGGGAAAAGAATTAAATGATAGTAAGGGAGCAGAAAAGAATCTCATGAATGGAAGCAAGTTATAAAGAAAGGTTTGTTTCATATGAAATGAGCAGAAAAATGATAGTAAGCATGTTTCACTAAATCTATCAGCATCTAGAAAGACAAAACACAGAATAGTGACTATTTCTATTTTGATGCATTTTCAGTTATTTAGTTGGTAAATATTTATTGAGCACTGACTATTGTCAATTGTTTTTGATTTTACTACTTAGCTGGGGAGTAGGGATGTACGTATAGATTTTCAACATCTAATACATCTTTATACGAATATACTGAGTCTGAAGTTGCTTGCCCTTTTCCCTCTCTTTTGAACATTGCTATCAGCTTATTTAGTCTTTTCTACTACTCTGTTAGGTTAAATATTATGCCCATTTTACATGAGGAAACTGAGGCTCAGAAGTGTTTAGTGATAGGGCCCAAGCTCACATATCTAGAAACTGAACCAAGCTCTGACTCCTTAAGTCCTCTTAACTGCTATACCAGCTGCCTGCGTGATTTGGATAAATTGACAGTGGGCCACTGCCAGCATGTTTATTTGAATAGATAATCTATCTTATATAGTAATGAGAAACGAAGTTTTTAAATGGGTATTTAAGAAAGGCATAAGGACGCCTGAGTGGCTCAGTCGGTTGAGCATCTGACTTCAGCTCAGGGCATGATCTTGTGGTTCATGAGTTCAAACACCATGTCAGGCTCTGTGCTGACAGCTCAGAGCCTGGAGTCTGCTTCGGATTCTGCATCTCCCTCTCTGCCTCTCCCCTGCTCGCTCGCACTCTCTCTCTCAAAAATAAATGGAACTTTAAAAATTAATTAAATTTTTAAAAAAATAAAAAAAATTTAAAAATTTAAATTACAAATAACTGCCATTATTGAACTCAGAAGTAACAAGATGAAAACAAGGACTGAAAAAGAGAATTCTAGACTTATATATTTAATGACAGGAACTGGAAGTAACTAGAAGTGGTTGTTTGTTTGCTTGTTTGTTTGATAAAGCACTCAGGAGCAGTCATCGCATGGTAGGGAGCAGGATTAGGTTCAGGGGCAGTAGAAGGAAGACCCCACTGAAGTTGGAAAGGTGGCTATGAGGAGAGAAGGTAATGGAAGAGTTAAAAATCATTCCCAAGCTGGCAAGCTTAAGAAACCAGGGATGGTAACTATACTGCGTGTGATGAAAACTCTGGAGTGGAGGGGTTATTTGGGGTATGGTAAGAGGATGAATTTGAAATAAAATATTCATATAATCAGGAACTGCACTGTATATTTAGAGTAAAATTCCAGGGTATCCTCTCCACCTTCAAACTTTTCATACCCTACCACAGCAAAAAGACCAAAACACTTGTATAGGAAGGAATAATTTGGAAAGACTGGGCTATATATCCAATTGAACTTGGTGTTGATAGCTCAATCATGGATTTGGTCAGACCACAGATCTGCTATCTCTAGGAGTCCTGTGGAGATTGTGAAGACTGTTTTTCCTTTTCATCAATGATAGACAAGCTAGTTAGATATCAGAGTCCTTCCTACTTTCTTTCCTTCTTCTCTCCCTCCTTGGCTCCCTTCCCTCCTTCCCTCCTTTCTGTTTTGGTTGGGGTAAAATTCACAGGACATGTGATCTTGTCACTGTGGTTGATTTCTCAAGATACTGAATGATGATTTTAGTTAGATAATTGACTCCACACAATAGAATATATCTTAATTCTGAGTATATTTTATAGATTTGTCTCTTTAATGCTGATAAATATCTCCGCTTGGGCTTCATCCTGTTTGTTCAGAGAGTAATTTGTTCTGACTTTATATTCAATAAACGAATAATCACCAAAGTGTTCCAGCACATATCAGACACCATTAAACATATGGGAAAAATTTCATCAGTGGAGTCTGTTTCATCTAGGCAAATGTTTCCTTATTAATTCAATCCAAACAAGCTTCTTAAAATTACATATTTCTGTAAATGTGTATGCATGTTTCTATCATCAACTTTCAAAACTTTATTCTAGTTAGAAACATTAACTTATATTTTTCCCTTAAAAAATACAATTGTCAGTATTTTTAACTTTAATTCACTTATTACTTGTCTTGAAAGAAAAATCAATAATCTCTATGCTCCAAGATCTATATTTGTCACATTCAACCTTCCTCCACTTCCCTGCGCAATAACAAAAACAATAAGGAAACAAACTCAAGAAATGGAAAGAAAGAGAAGAGAACAAGTATAGGCACCAGCACCAAAGTCTGATTGGATTTCATAATAATGGAAATTATTTTAACAAACTTATGGTATTATACAGGAGGATTGCATCTCTCAGGGAGTAATCAATAGAAAATATACATTTATCAACATATATTCTACAAAGTATTTCATACTGTTTTGTTGTAAATGTTACGGCTGGTCACAGATGTACACTAGTTAACGGATGATTCCGTAAGAAGAAAAGTTTACCAAAAGTTACACTACTGCTGTCACTTCATACTTACAGCAACTGCCTCCAGGATTTGTTTAACAGCATCTGCAGCATCTCGTTCACTATAATATCCCTTTTCCACAATCCTAAAAAAAAATAATAATACTAATATCCATGAAATGCTTCTCAGACATATGCATTCAGTGGAGTAGATGTGAAAACAGTTTAATTAAGTTAATGTTAAGGAAGATACATCTAAACAGCCCCAACAGGCTAGCATAACACCAAGGGAACTATTTCCATAAGCTGATACTCTAGAAATTTTGGGTTTAAGAAAATGAAAAACATTTATCTTGCCTTGGCTTGAACTGTCCATCCTATTTGAGGACAAAAAAAATTCTTTTTAAACTTTGTATTGAGAATTGTGTTAAACATATACCAACTAGGCAACATACCATGAACCATCCTGTGTAATTGCTACACAGCTTCAATAATTATTAATTCGTGGCCAATGCTGTTTTATTTATCCAATCAATTATTTTCCATTCTCTTTTTTTAATTTTGAAGTATCAGACATCACATAATTTCATTATAAATAAGGAGTTTTCTCTAAAAAAAAAGGATCTTTTAAAACTCATAACTACAATGCCATCATCATACCTATAAATTACAATTCCTTAATATTTTCAAAACCGCAGTGTTTCGAATATCCAATTGTCTTGGACATGTTAAAAACTGTTTGAATCAGCATCCAAATAAGGTCCACACAGTTTGACTGGTTACATGCGTCTCTTATTCTCTTTTTACATGAAGCTCCTCATTCTTCGCCCCTCCTTCTGCCCCCTCCTCTCTCTCCATCTGTCTTTCTATTCCAAATACACGACTTGCTCTTTTTGCATGGATATGGACAAGGAATCTTTCTTTTCATTCTTTTTTTTTTTTTTAAGGAGTCTTTCTTTTAACTTAAGTCTTTTTCATTTTGCTTTCAGGAATGTTTTCCTGAATTAGACTGCTTTGTACCCATATCTGTTTTCTTCCATTGCTTTCATTGCTTTGATTTTCTTCTTTGGGGTGTGCAGTTACATGCACTATGAGGTCTTTTTTTGTTTTTTTGTTTTTTTTTACTTTTGACTTCTATTTTCTCTCTCCTTTATGATGTTCTTAATTTTAGTATTAAGTAATATTAATTTCAATATTCTGCAGATTGTGTAATGCTTTCATCTGTTTTGTGGGCACACCCTCCTGACATGCTAATTTTCTGTGCTCTTATAATCATTTTGTATTGCAATTAATGGAGACACCTGTCTGTTGCTATTTATTTTTAAGCAAAGTTGGTTTTCTTAACCTTTTTGACAGAACGATGGGTCAGGATATCTTTTAGTTTCAAAGTCTCTTGACTTTCTGATTATTTTCATGAAGCATTCAAAATTATGACCTCATACTTTCTGAGATCTCTTCTCCTCTTTCTGAAACTTTACCTCTACTCATCTGCTCTGGGTATTAGAGTCTCTTCCCAGCAGTTTCTCCTAATTTACCCAAGGGGGCTTCAGACAGTACCTCCAGGATTTATAGAGCCTTGACTGTATTAGTCAAGTCCTTCAGACCTTATTGTAGGGGGATCCCTTGTGATTCTCAGAGATTTGGATGGCAAAAAGCCCTCACAATTTCAGCTGTTCTTGTATTGGTCCATTCTGCTTCTCAGTGATTTGGAGGCTTTGGAGATTGGAGTCTTCTCCTCTTCTTAGGTTTATCAATGTCCCCTTACGTCCTCTAACCTAGAGGCTAATACTATGTGGCTCTTGTAACGGTCATTAGTTTGTCCTCATTCACTTGTTTCAAGGTTTCGTGGGAAACCTTGTCACCTGGTTTTGTTATAGATATTGTCTGTGAGTTTTACGTTTTTCTGTCCTAGTTTCTCTATTCTTATAGGGATGTTTCAAAAGACTAGAAAACTACACTGTTTCTATTTCTATCTTCCCAAAATTTCAAGAAAAACACATTTTTTATACTGCTAAAGATTACCAACTTGCATAAGATGTTTTCAGCTGACAAAAGTTTGTGGTAAAGACATGCCTGAAAAAGGTCAATTCAAAACATATAAGAGACAAAATTTCAACAATTTTTGTAATTTTGTATTGAAATTTTTTAGACTAACAATATCTTACATAGCACAGTTATTTTTCAGAAAGTATCTTCCTTTTTTTTTTAATGTTGTGGCAAGAAGCTGTAAGTTCTCAAAGCTGGTATTAAAAGTTGGATTTAAAAATCTATAAAATGTTGGGAATGCAAGCTAGTGCAGCCACTCTGTAAAACAGTATGGAGGTTCCTCAAAAAAACTAAAAACAGAACTACCCCACAACCCAGCAATTGCACTACTAGGTATTTATCCAAGGGATACATGCAACCCAATGTTTCTAGCAGCACTATCAACAATAGCCAAAGTAAGGAAAGAGCCCAAATGTCCATTGATGGATGAATGGATAAAGAAGATGTGGTATATATATACAATGGAGTATTACTTGGCAATCAAAAAGAATGAAATCTTGCCATTTGCAACTATGTGGATGGAACTGGAGGGCATTATGCTAAGTGAAATTAGTCAGAGAAAGACAAAAATCATATGACTTCACTCATATGAGGACTTTAAGAGACAAGACAGATGAACATAAGGGAAGGGATCAGGGAGGGGGACAAAACAGATGAGACTCATAAATATGGAGAACAAACTGAGGGTTACTGGAGGGGTTGTGGGAGGGGGGATGGGCTAAATGGGTAAGGGGCATTAAGAAACCTACTCCTGAAACCATTGTTGCACTATATGCTAATTAATTTGGATGTAAATTAAAAAAAATTAAATTAAAAAATATCTATAAAATGTTTCCAAAATAGGGGACGGATGATAAGGAAAAGCAGAAAAAAAAAAAAACAGGTATCAAATAAAAAATATATAAGAAGATACCTCAGTGACCATAATTATCAAGATTCAGAAAAATTATATGATGCAAAAATTTCAATTATTTTATTTTCTCTATTCAACACTGTCAAGAGACAAACTCATCATCTTTTCAAAGGAGGAATGATGAAATATCCTTCGTCACCTTTTTATTTATCAGATACCGGTTATGTGCCAAGGTCAAATAAAATGTCAAAGTAGATTACAATATTAAGGGAATCATTATCAATTGGTTCTTGAAAATCAGTTTTCATACAATATTTCCTTTTAATATCACAAATTCTTCCAATTCATGATTGAGTTACATAGTCTACTTACTAGAAATTTAATTGCACTATACTTTCTGAACATTTTAAAATTAAGTGTGAGAGAAGAGGAAAAGAAGGACTAGTATGTCAGAGTAAGTTGAGAACTTTGGCTACCATTACATCATCCTCTGCATTTTGCTCTAAATGTATATTTTGTGGTACATCCATCAACCAACTCAAATGTAATTAGTGTCTCCTCTGTGTGTGGCACCTGCACTCTAGCAGCTTGGCTTTCCCCAGTCCTCTTAAACGAGGAGAGTTGTTACAAAGACGATGGAAAGGAAAGGCCAATAGTTACCTTTCTTTCTACCGCCCATTCTCCCCAGAAGAGGATAAAATCAGTTACTTCCTGTGCTGCAAAAAACAGCGTGGATTTTTCCCATAGTCACTCACAAAGTCTAGAGCTTTATCACAACTGCTTTGTGGCACCCCTCTAGAGGGTGCTACTCATGACTTAGTCTATGTAAGCAGTACTCCGCCAAGTTGCACAACCATTTGCAGCCTCTCTGATGAGAAATCCTCCTTGTCTGCTAGGTACATAAGTTCTTACGAATGTATCCCCACCTCTTAGAAGGGAAGTGCTTCACCCACTAGAAATTCCTCCCTATATTTTGATTTATTATGATGCCCCAAGCTTTGGCCTACATATGATGTTTATGCATTTTTATTTGGGTATAATTTAGAGTTAGTTGCCTGTGTTTAGAACGTGACCATGTGTGTGAATGTCTAGGGACTGGCTAGATAAAGCAGTGAATTTTCTTGGGACCTGTTTTCAGGTAGGATAGAGGGAAGAGTAGTAGGTGTAAGAACAGGTAATGGAAATCTCACTAATTTTCTACAACATATGTTAAATTATTAAAACATTTCATCTAGTTAATGGAAAGGATGCATTCTAACAGGTATGTTCATTCACTCATTTATTCAAGAAATATTATGGAATGACCGTTATGTGCTGGGCATTCAGTAGTGAACCAGACATGGCCTCTGCACTTATGGGGTTTCTCTTGGTATTAGCAGACACAGACAATCAACACAGTGTGCTAAATACTGTGGCAGAGGTATCAGAGAATGACCTGAAAGCTCACAGAGAGGACCAGTGATTGATTCTGGAGGCCATGCATGGTGGGAAAAGGATTCCAGAGACCGCTATATCTCAGCTCAGACTTCAAGGGTGTGTAGAAGTTTTCAGGTTGCAGAAAGGGTAGGAGCTAGGAGTGGAATAAGTATAGAGGAGAAGCAGGGACTAGAGAAGAAGAAGATTGCTCTTAAAAAAATTTTTTTTAATTTGAGAGAGAGAGAGGGAGCACATGCAAATTGGGGGGAGAGACAGGGTAGGGGGAGAGAAAGAGAGAGAGAATCTTAAGCAGGCTCCACACTCAGCATGGAGCCCAACATGAGGTTGATGCCAAGATCCTGGGATCATGATCTGGGCAGAAATCAAGAGTCGGACGTTCAACTGACTGAGTCACCCAGTCACCCAGGAAGGAGTTTGTTCTAAGAAAAAGGACCAACACTACAGTGAGAATTATGAGAGTGTGGACGACATAGTGATAGTCAAACAATAATTCTGTCTAACATGAGCCAGGTACTTGCAGAATCTATAAAGAATAAAATTTGGGTCCTGCCCCAGAGGAAACCACAGTAGAGAAATTATTAACAAAAGCATCACCATAGATGTAAAACATGTTATACTAAGGTTTGTACAGCCAAAGGATTTATAAATTCTGTTGTCAGAAATGTCTCTAGAGTAGACATGTAGGACAGGAGCACAGAATGCAGGCACTCTCCCCACCCCATCCCCTTGACCTCTACTCTCCATATGCTCTCCATAGCTTAACCACATGTCTTCCAGCTTCCTTCTGCTAAAAGGCATTTTGTTCCCAGTGGATTTGTTCATGGAGTTAGGTTTCTGGAATTCAAACATTCATCTTTAAGTATTTTATAAGTTGAGCTTCCACCCAGGCCATTCATGGCTGACTAGAAAGATCAACAGCAGTGAACTTCTCAAGTTGCAAATGCAGGTTTTTAACTTAAACTAAGATTGGAAGTGAAGACATTAGTGGCCAAGCAAAGGAAAATGAAATCTTACAACCTTTTTCTCTCCATTTAGGCATGACTACAGTAGATATGTTTGGCCAATACCTTCTGTAGGTTATCATGGGAAAATTTTTAGCCTTCTCACTAGATTTATGTTTTGATCACCCACAGAGCCTCGCTCCCAGTCTTGCTCATAAGTATAAGTCAATAAGTATTTGTGGAATTGTTGAGAAAATGAATAAAGTTTTACACCATAAGATGGCCGATGGGACTAAAACAAGCTCTGGTCTCTGGCTTAGAAACCCCTCTTCCGGGTTCTTCTAGCCCTGTTTGCCAAGTGCGCGAAAACCCTTCCACAAATATAGAGGCTGACAACTATAAATTACCCTTCTTGCTTGCATTTGGGGCTCAGATCTTTGGAGAAATGGTCTCCTCTGAGCCTGCCAGTGTTAAATAAATCTCCGATCCCTCAAGATCTTGGAGTGCCACTTAGTTTTTCCGCCAGCATTCCAGCCTGGTTCCGTAACAGAATCAATACTAACTGCCAAGTAAATGAGTGCCAGAGAAATTTCAGACTGTGGATATTTGAACAACTCCTTTGCCTGTGTTCCTTATCACGGGGAACAAAGCATTGGACTAGAAACTGATGTTTATCACAAGTATGCTGGATATGGATCCAAGGGAAGAGTAGCCATATAGACGCTTCCCAAAGCAAAATACAACAGGTATAAAGGTTCCTGTTGGCCTTAGGAATACATTCAGAGTTAGTTCCTACATATTATTGTAATAACATGAATCTTTTTGGAAAATTATTTTGAATAAAATCAAAATGATTCAAATCAACAAAATACATCATTTGTTTCATGAGGCAACACATAGTAATTTCTCTATACTATTTAGCTAGAATTTCAGAAAAACAAGTTGCCATATACATCCAATTAAGAGTTTGTAGGTTTATACAAAATATATTAGTGCCTTCAGTTTTTAGAAGCAATGAAATATTCAATCATTGTAGGGGTTTTAGAGCTGTAAAAAATAGGATAATTTTGGTTTTTATATTTAAATATACTTATTGGTATATTTCTCCTCGGATTTAGCAAACTAATTTATTTTTCATGCTCTGTAACATGATAAGAAGGGAGTTAAGATGTTATCAGCATCTTCAGATCATTTTCAAAAGCCCAGGGCCATGTAGTTTCTCACTATTAAGCATATTTTCCTATTTTTCCATTGTGACCTGGGCTAGAAGACTCAGGGCTAAAAACAAAGACTCAGGATTTTAATCACAAGGGGACCCAAAAAGCTACCCTGAGATCTCAGTTCCCATGGGTCCCTCAGTTGCTAACAGGAGTAGCAGACATCTGCAGATCAGGGAAGGAAGTGCAATACGGATGTGTCTCTGTAGGCTGCCAAACTGTGATCCTCTGACCTCACTAGGCTTCTTAGTCCTAGACCATGCTTTTTACGGCCACCATTTCCTGTGTTGGTGCACACGCTCTTCTTCCCCACAGTTGGGACTATTTCCCTTCTCATCATTTTAACATTGCAGGATGAAAAAGCACAGGCAATGCCTATTTCTTTCCATGGATCTGCTTTAAAATGCGACTTTTGAGCATTTGTTGCTGTCACCTTAATTGCTGTAAATTGAATTGAGCACATCACCCGGCTGAATTGAGCACATCACCCGGCTGGCAGTTAGCACCGGCAATGCAGCTGAAGAGCTCTAATCTGATCATTTCCTGAGGCCCTCAGACTTCCTGGCACGGAGATTAGGAGCCCTCCAGCTCTCCCCACCAATGACAGCTTTTTCTCAAATGGAAGTGCTATTAGATAACCATAGGTTTTGCGGAAAAGATACTGGTCTGATGACAATGTGTACTGAAGGATCAAATAACATAGGGTAAAAGCCCCAGACAGGAGTTTCAGGAACCAAGTCTTAAGAGCTGCCAGTACATCATTACGCTGTTACATACATTAAAATGAATTCTGCTGTAGCCTGTGTAAATCTATCACTCCTTTATAAGCTTCTTTCACTGCCTTTTCTCATTTCATTGATGACAACTTAGTGAATATTGATGGTTTTTCTAAGAAGTCCCCTGAAGATGTTAAATTCATAGACTTAAAAAATAGTTTCAAAGATACTAGTGGCAACTGTTAAATTTGAAAGCTAGGAAGAGAATGAGGGAGCTGTGGATCATTGTGGGTGCTGCTCAGGGACAGGATGGTGCAGGAGAAAGGGGAGGTCAAATCAAACTGTAGACCTGGGTTTGGGCCTAAGGGAGCCCTGGTACAGTTCCCTCGTACTGTAAGTGAAATGCTTTACCCAAAGATGTAATATAAATTGTCCAAGAGCATAGTATTTATTCAAGTTATTCGTTTGACAAATACTGAGCAACCGCTTACCTTCTGTCTAGAACAGCTTCTAAAACAGAGTCTAAGGTAGTCATTTCTAATCCTGCCAATGTGTTCTGCTTTTGGATATCCCTTTACCCTTCCCTCTATGCTTAACCTGCTAATTTCTGATTTCTCACTTAAAATTCAGCTCAAAGATTCTATTCCTCCCTGAAGCCATTTCTGCCTTAGACGACCCCCTTATTTTGTGCCTAAAGTGCTGTGTTTATGTCTGAATTGTAACATGTAATAAAGACTTAGAGCCAAATCTCTGGCCAACCTCTGGCAAATACAAAGTGTCTTATGATATATCTTTTATATACTTGATTCTTACTTTTATTTCCTTTTTAGTCCCTTGTCCTCATTTATTTTATTTTTTTATCTTGTGATATTGTGGTTGTCTCCATAAGCCTTAAACACATTTTTGGGAGACGATGGCAGTATTGAAAAATAATATTAGGGTCCACATCACATTTTTACTTTCCCGATTCTGGACCAGGAGCTCATTGAGGGTGAAAGCACTGTGCTCTGGTTAATGTGCTGGTGAAAAAAATAAAGGTCAGTGGTGAAGCCAGAACAGTAGGGTGAGGCCAGAATGAGTTGTTTTATTGGTCATGTTTAAAAGAACTGACTTTTAGGAAGTATCCTTCTGGTCTTACCTGATCAAATCAGTGCTTTAAACATGGATGGATGGAAGACAGTGAAAGTTACACCAGTTTGGAGTCTGTTACATTGGCAAAGAGAATGTAAAGGCTCAAAAGGGCACAAGAAGTGGGAAAGGGGAGAGAGAATGGATCTGAAAGCTGCTCAGAGAAAGAGTTATGGGGAAGGGGCTGGACAGAGTGAGAGGAAGAGGGAGAAATTAATGTTGACCAGCTCAGATGTTAAGTTAGTTCACAGAGGTAGGAGGGAGAAGCAAGATGGAGAGTGGAAGGAAGAATGTGGAGTTCACTTGAGGACATACTGATCTAGAGGTACCTATAGGATGTGCAGGTGAAAATGTCTAGCAGATTGTTGAAAATATGGTTCTTATCTCTGCTGAGACAGCAGTCAGCAATGTGGCTGAAACCACAGGAGATTGTCCAATTTACCTACAGAGAATG
The DNA here is from genome assembly GCF_014898765.1 of Herpailurus yagouaroundi. NCBI lineage: Eukaryota > Metazoa > Chordata > Mammalia > Carnivora > Felidae > Herpailurus > Herpailurus yagouaroundi. The sequence goes on from NW_024412377.1 coordinate 68,529,709, forward strand.
TAGGCAAGAGGTTTAGGAAAGGCGGACATTGAAGGAATGGAAAGAGGAAGAAGAACTCAGGAAAGAGATCAGGAGGACATAAGGGAAGGGAAGCAAAAATAATATAAAAACAGGGAGGGGGACAAAACATAAGAGACTCTTAAATATGGAGAACAAACAGAGGGTTACTGGAGGAGTTGTGGGAGGGGAGATGGGCTAAATGGGTAAGGGTCATTAAGGAATCTACCCCTGAAATCATTGTTGCATGATATGCTAACTTGGATGTGAATTTAAAAAATAAATTAAATTTAAAAAAAAAAGGAGAAAACTGAAAAGATAGAATAAAATCCAAGGGAAAAAGAGATGCTGTCAAAACCTACATGAAAGATATGGAGAGATTTAGCCAACAGTGTAAAATACCACAGACTACCTCTCCAAAAACATACAAGCTCCAGCCTCAGCAGACCCTTGGTGTTCCTCAAAAATCCTTATTCTTGAATCAGAAGATGGCGGCATAGGAGGATGCTGGGCTTACCTCGTCCTGCTGATCACTTAGACTCGACCCACATCTGCCTAAATAATCCAGAAAACTGCCAGAAGACTAGCAGAACGGACTCTCCAGAGCCAAGTGTAGACAAGAGGCCCATGGAAGAGGGCAGGAAGGGCGGCGAGGTGGTGCACGCTACATGGACTGGCAGGAGGGAGCCGGGCGGTGGAGGGGCAGCCCACCCAGCAAGGCAGAGCCCCTGAGTCTGACTTGCAAAAGCGGAGGGACTGGATGGAGTGTGTTCTGACAGCCAGCAGGACTTAACATCTGGAATGTTATAAGTCAACTGCTCTGCTCAGAGAGCAAGAGGGCTTGAGGACAACAGGAGGGAGAGTTGTTGAGCCCTGGAGGACAGAGCTCAACTCGGCAGGGAACAAAGGCACTGGACAGCGCCATCTCCCTCACCCATCCCCCAGCCAAAATCCCAAAGGAAACCAGTTCCCGTAGGGAACTTGCTTGCACCACGCAAACACCCAACGCTGTGCTTCTGTGGATCCATCCCTCCGACGGGTCGGCCTCCCTCCCGGTGCCACAGGGCCCCTCCCACAGCAGACCACAGAAGGCAAAGCTAGCTGAGCCTGCCCCTCCCGCCCCTGTGCACCTTGGGGATCCACCCTGGCTAATATGCTAGATCCCATTGAAGCAGCACCACAAGCCTGGCAGTGTGAAAGTAGCCCAAACAGGGGCCATACCATTCCGCAGTGAGTCCTGCCCCTGGGAGAGGGGAAGAAAAGGTACACACCAGTCTGACTGTGGCCCCAGTGGTGGGCTGGGGGCAGACATCAGGTCTGATTGTGGCCCCACCCACCAACACAAGTTACTCCAGACAGCACAGCAGAAGTGCCCTGCAGTTGGGAGCCACCCTAGGGACTATCCAAAATGACGAAACGGAAGAATTCTCCTCAAAAGAAACTCCAGGAAGTAGCGACAACTAACGAACTGATCAAAAACGATTTAAGCAATATAACAGAACGTGAATTTAAAATAATAGTCATAAAATTAATCTCTGGGCTTGAAAAAAGTATAGAGGACAGCAGAGAATCTATTGCTACAGAGATCAAGGGACTAAGAAACAGTCAGGAGGAGCTAAAAAATGCTATAAATGAGGTGCAAGATAAAATGGAGGCGACCACAGCTCGGATTGAAGAGGCAGAGGAGAGAATAGGTGAATTAGAAGATAAATTTATGGAAAAAGAGGAAGCTCAGAAAAAGAGAGAGAAAAAAATCCAGGAGTATGAGGGGAGAATTAGAGAACTAAGTGATGCGATGAAATGCAATAATATCCGTATAATAGGGATTCCAGAGGAGGAAGAGACAGAGAAAAAGGGGCTGAAGGTGTACTTGAACAAATCATAGCTGAGAACTTCCCTGATCTGGGGAAGGAAAAAGGAATTGAAATCTAAGAGGCACAGAGAACTCCTTTCAGACGTAACTTGAATCGATCTTCTGCACAACATATCATAGTGAAACTGGCAGAATACAAGGATAAAGAGAAAATTCTGAAAGCAGCTAGGGATAAACACGCTCTAACATATAAAGGGAGACCAATAAGACTAGTGATGGATCTATCTGCTGAAACTTGGCAGGCCAGAAAGGAATGGCAGGATATTTTCAATGTGATGAACAGAAAAAATATGCAGCCAAGAATCCTTTATCCAGCAAGACTGTCATTTAGAATAGAAGGAGAGATAAAGGTCTTCCCAAAAAAACAAAAAAAATGAAGAAATTCCTCACGACTAAACCAGCCCCACAAGAGATCCTAAGGGGGATCCTGTGAGACAAAGTACCAGAGACATCACTACAAGCATGAAACCTACAGACCTCACAATGACTCTAAACCCATATCTTTCAATAATAACACTGCATGCAAATGGACTAAATGCTCCAACCAAAAGACATAAGGTATCAGAATGGATAAAAAAACAAGACCCATCTATTTGCTGTCTACAAGAGACTCATTTTAGACCTGAGGACACCTTCAGATTGAAAGTGAGGGCATGGAGAACTATCTATCATGCTACTGGATCTCAAAAGAAAGCGGGAGTAGCCATACTTATATCAGACAAACTAGACTTTAAATTAAAGGCTGTAACAAGAGATGAAGAAGGGAATTATATAATAATTACAGGGCCTATCCATCAGGCAGAGCTAACAATTATAAATGTCTATGCACCGAATACGGGAGCCCCCAAATATATAAAAAAATTAATCACAAACATAAGCAACCTTATTGATAAGAATGTGGTAATCACAGGGGACTTTAATACCCCACTTACAACATTGGATATATCATCTAGACACAGGATCAATAAAGAAACAAGGGCCCTGAATGATACATTGGATCAGATGGACTTGACAGATATACTTATAACTCTGCATCCCAAAGCAACAGAGTATACCTTCTTCTTGAGTGCACATGGAACATTCTCCAAGATAGATCACATACTGGGTCACAAAACAGCCCTTCATAAGTATACAAGAATTGAGATCATACCATGCATACTTTCAGACCACAATGCTATGAAACTTGAAATCAGAGGAAAAAGTCTGGAAAACCTCCAAAAGATTGGAGGTTAAAGAACACCCCACTAAAGAATGAATGGGTCAACCAGGCAATTAGAGAAGAAATTAAAAAATATATGGAAACAAATGAAAATGAAAATACAACAATCCAAACGCTTTGGGACGCAGCGAAGGCAGTCCTGAGAGGAAAATACACTGCAATCCAGGCCTATCTCAAGAAACAAGAAAAATCCCAAATACAAAATCTAACAGCACACCTAAAGGAAACAGAAGCAGAACAGCAAAGACACCCCAAACCCAGCAGAAGAAGAGAAATAATAAAGATCAGACCAGAAATAAACAATATAGAATCTAAAAAAACTGTAGAGCAGATCAACAAAACCAAGAGTTGGTTTTTTGAAAAAATAAACAAAATTGATAAACCTCTAGCCAGGCTTCTCAAAAAGAAACGGGAGATGACCCAAATAGATAAAATCATGAATGAAAATGGAATTATTACAACCAATCCCTCAGAAATATCAGGGAATTATCAGGGAATATTATGAAAAATTATATGCCAACAAACTGGACAACGTGGAAGAAATGGACAAATTCCTAAGCACCCACACACTTCCAAAACTCAAACAGGAAGAAATAGAAAACTTGAACAGACCCAACCAGCAAAGAAATTGAATCAGTTATCAAAAATCTCCCAACAACTAAGAGTCCAGGACCAGATGGCTTCCCAGGGGAATTCTACCAGACACTTAAGGCAGAGATAATGCCTATCCTTCTCAAGCTGTTCCAAAAAAATAGAAAGGAAGGAAAACTTCCAGACTCATTCTATGAAGCCAGTATTACTTTGATTCCTAAACCAGACAGAGACCCAGTAAAAAAGAGAACTACAGGCCAATATCCCTGAGGAATATGGATGCAAAAATTCTCAATAAGATACTAGCAAATCGAATTCAACAGCATATAAAAAGAATGATTCACCATGATCAAGTGGGATTCATTCCTGGTATGCAGGGCTGGTTCAACATTCGCAAATCAATCAATGTGATACATCACATTAATAAAAGGAAAGATAAGAACCATATAATCCTGTCAATCAATGCAGAAAAAGCATGTGACAAAATTCAGCATCCTTTCTTAATAAAAACCCTCGAGAAAGTCGGGATAGAAGGAACATACTTAAAGATCATAAAGGCCATTTATGAAAAGCCCACAGCTAATACCATCCTCAATGGGGAAAAACTGAGAGCTTTCTCCCTGAGATCAGGAACACGACAGGGATGTCCATTCTCACCACTGTCGTTTAACATAGTGTTGGAAGTTCTAGCATCAGCAATCAGACAACAAAAGGAAATCAAAGGCATCAAAATTGGCAAAGATGAAGTCAAGCTTTCACTTTTTGCAGGTGACATGATATTACACATGGAAAACCCTACAGACTCCACCAAAAGTCTGCTAGAACTGATACATGAATTCAGCAAAGTTTTAGGATACAAAATCAATGTACAGAAATCAGTTGCATTGTTATACACTAACAATGAAGCAACAGAAAGACAAATAAAGAAACTGATCCCATTCACAATTGCACCAAGAAGCATAAAATATCTAGGAATAAACCTAACCAAAGATGTAAAAGATCTGTATGCTGAAAACTATAGAAAGCTGATGAAGGAACTTGAAGAAGATATGAAGAAATGGCAAAACATTCAGTGCTCATGGATTGGAAGAATAAATATTGTCAAAATGTCAATACTACCCAAAGCTATCTACACATTCAATGCAATCCCAATCAAAATTGCACCAGCATTCTTCTCAAAGCTAGAACAAGCAATCCTAAAATTCATATGGAACCACAAAGGGCCCCGAATAGCCAAAGTAATTTTGAAGAAGAAGACCAAAGCGGGAGGCATCACAATCCCAGACTTTAGCCTCTACTACAAAGCTGTCATCATCAAGACAGCATGGTATTGGCACAAAAACAGACACATAGACCAATGGAATAGAATAGAAACCCCAGAACTAGACCCACAAACGTATGGCCAACTAACCTTTGACAAAGCAGGAAAGAATATCCAATGGAAAAAAGACAGTCTCTTTGACAAATGGTGCTGGGAGAACTGGACAGCAACATGCAGAAGATTGAAAGTAGACCACTTTCTCACACCATTCACAAAAACAAACTCAAAATGGATAAAGGACCTGAATGTGAGAAAGGAAATCATCAAAACCCTAGAGGAGAAAGCAGGAAAAGACCTCTCTGACCTCAGCCATAGCAATTTTTTACTTGACACATCCCCAAAGGCAAGGGAATTAAAAGCAAAAATGAACTACTGGGACCTTATGAAGATAAAAAGCTTCTGCACAGCAAGGGAAACAACCAACAAAACTAAAAGGCAACCAACGGAATGGGAAAAGATATTTGCAAATGACATATCGGACAAAGGGCTAGTATCCAAAATCTATAAAGAGCTCACCAAACTCCACACCCGAAAAACAAATAACCCAGTGAAGAAATGGGCAGAAAACATGAATAGACACTCCTCTAAAGAAGACATCCAGATGGCCAACAGGCACATGAAAAGATGCTCAATGTCGCTCCTCATCAGGGAAGTAGAAATCAAAACCGTACTCAGATATCACCTCACACCAGTCAGAGTGGCTAAAATGAACAAATCAGGAGACTCTAGATGCTGGCAAGGATGTGGAGAAACAGGAACCCTCTTGCACTGGTGTGAATGCAAACTGGTGCAGCCACTCTGGAAAACAGTGTGGAGGTTCCTCAAAAAATTAAAAATAGATCTACCCTATGACCCAGCAATAGCACTGCAGGAATTTATCCAAGGGATACAGGAGCGCTGATGCATAGGGGCACTTGTACCCCAGTGTTTACAGCAGCACTCTCAACAATAGCCAAATTATGGAAAGAGCCTAAATGTCCATCAACGGATGAATGGATAAAGAAATTGTGGTTTATATACACAATGGAGTACTGCTTGGCAATGAGTAAGAATGAAATACGGCCTTTGTAGCCACGTGGATGGAACTGGAGAGTGTTATGCTAAGTGAAATAAGTCATACAGAGAAATACAGATACCATATGTTTTCACTTCTATTTGGATCCTGAGAAACTTAACAGAAGTCCATGGGGGAGGGGAAGAAAAAAAAAGAGGTTAGAGAGGGAGAGAGCCAAACCATAAGAGACTCTTAAAAACTGAGAACAAACTGAGGGTTGATGTGGGTGAGAGGGAGGGGAGGGTGGGTGGTGGGTATTGAGGAGAGCCCCTTTTGGGATGAGCACTGGGTGTTGTATGGAAACCAATTTGACAGTAAATTTCATATTTAAAAAATAAATAAATAAATTTTAAAAATAAAAATAAAAAATCCTTATTTTTGCCTTAGTCTGTTCTCATGTTCCCGCTAACAAACTTCATTTCCTTTAAGTGCCCTAGTCCACTGTCTCCCAGCCATTGTTAGGAGATAAATTTCTTTTCTACAATACTGTTAAAACAGAGCTTATCAAGTCTGAACTACTTAAACTACCCTCCCTTCCCCCAACACATTCCTATTCCCAGCCCTAGGCAACCACAGCTTTGCTTTTGGTCTCTATTGATGTGACCCTTCTGGAAATTCCGTATAAATGGAGACATACAATACGCAGTCTTTCCTGTGTGTTTGTTTGTTTTACTTAGCATAATGTTTTTGAGGCCCATGTATGTTGTAGCATGTATTGAAGGAACATTCTTATTCACTGATGAACAGTATTGCACATTTTGTTTGCTCATTTGCCAGTTCATGTACAGTTAAGTTATTTTCTCTCCTGGAACACAGCACACGCCATATGCAGGCATCCACCCATGCCTGCAGTGCTGCCCCTGTGGAATTTGCAGGGTGAAGGGAAATGACAAAAACTTGCTGATGCCCATGATGTGCTGTGAGTAGCAAAGTCCTTTGTCTCCGACCCAGGAGTCTCATATCTTTTTCCAACACCCATGAAGGTATAACAGGCTAATTTACTAGTTTGTAAGTAGAGCAGAATTATATTCCAGCCCCAACAGTAAATCCTCTAACTGTGTTCTTCTTTTGCAACATTGTTGTGACTACTCCAGGTTCTTTGAGTCTTCTGCCTCTTGACTCTGCTTCAGAAGAAACTTTTTCTACTTTAAACAAATCCTTTTATCTGCCTCCAGATCTTATTCCCTGTATTCCCCTGGCATGTTGTTCCATATATAAGTCCCTCTCACATAGATGTTTCCTACCTCTCCAGCTTGTGGGTTCCTTCCTATCAGCAAATAAATGTGTTCCCAGTGTGCCAGCTTAAAATAAAAAATAAACCTCCATTTATCCTGTGTCTCCTACTACTACCTCACCTTTATCCTTCCCTTTATAGCCCAGCTGCTAGAAAGACTATAAATCTGGTCCAAATCAAAGTATATGTTTTCTTCACATATAGCCAGATAAAACTGCTTAAAGAGAAGATGTATTTAAAATATCCATGGTTGGAAGCACCTGGGTGGCTCAGTCAGTTAAGCCTCCGGCTTCGGCTCAGGTCATGATCTCCTGGTTCGCAAGTTCGACGCCCCCACAGGACTCTGTGCTGACAGCTCAGAGCCTGAAGTCTGCTTGGGATTCTGTGTCTCCCTCTCTCTCTGCCCCTCCTCTGCTTACTCTCTCTCTCTCTCTCCCTCTCTCTCTCAAAAATGAAAATAAAACATTAAAAAAAATTTTAATTGAAAAATTTTTTAAATATCCATGGTTGAATATATACATATTAATATTTAAGTTAAGCCCCCACTGAAGTAAGACAAAATATTACATTACTATTTTGAAGTTCTATTTTTAAGTACTAAGAGTGTTTGCATTTGCTTACATAGCAGCAGCATGACATGCTAGAATAGTCATATGCTTTGGAATCTGACATACTTGATTCCAATCTCATTAAATTATTGTTGTAGAGGCACATGAAAAGATGTTCAGCGTCGCTCCTTATCAGGGAAATACAAATCAAAACCACACTCAGGTATCACCTCACGCCAGTCAGAGTGGCCAAAATGAACAAATCAGGAGACTCTAGATGCTGGAGAGGATGTGGAGAAACGGGAACCCTCTTGCACTGTTGGTGGGAATGCAAATTGGTGCAGCCACTCTGGAAAGCAGTGTGGAGGTTCCTCAGAAAATTAAAAATAGACCTACCCTATGACCCAGCAATAGCACTGCTAGGAATTTATCCAAGGGACCCAGGAGTACTGATGCATAGGGGCACTTGTTCCCCAATGTTCATAGCAGCACTCTCAACAATAGCCAAATTATGGAAAGAGCCTAAATGTCCATCAACTGATGAATGGATAAAGAAATTGTGGTTTATATACACTATGGAATACTACGTGGCAATGAGAAAAAATGAAATATGGCCTTTTGTAGCAACGTGGATGGAACTGGAGAGTGTGATGCTAAGTGAAATAAGCCATACAGAGAAAGACAGATACCATATGGTTTCACTCTTATGTGGATCCTGAGAAACTTAACAGGAACCCATGGGGGAGGGGAAGGAAAAAAAAAAAGAGGTTAGAGTGGGAGAGAGCCAAAGCATAAGAGACTGTTGAGAACTGAGAGCAAACTGAGGGTTGATGGGGGGTGGGAGGGAGGAGAGGGTGGGTGATGGGTATTGAGGAGGGCACCTTTTGGGATGAGCACTGGGTGTTGTATGGAAACCAATTTGACAATAAATCATATATAAATAAAAAAAATAATAAAAAATAAAAACTTTGAAAAAAAAATTATTGTTGTAGACCCAGTATAAGCTGAGTGACCTAACCATAGTTAATAGACCTCTCTAATCCTCAGTTATCTGGTCAATAAAATGTATACATCAAGGCCTACCTTGTACATGTGTTGCCATGAGGATTAAATGAGATCACGCTTAGTAAAATGCCCAACCACTTCCAGGACACCAACAGGCACTCGATACAGTAACTAATTATCCTTTTCAGACAGATCTTATGGATTTTTCACTTTAATAACAATGATCAATTTTTGACACGACAGTCTTTATAAATTCAGACATAATCTGAGTTTGGTTTAACCACAATACCAACCATGGTACAACTCTGTGGAGACTGGGCAGGGAAAACCCTAAGTTCTATTTCTAGAAATTTTTCTAATGACCATGTCCTTAAAATTCCATTTCTGCCAACACTAAGAACCCTGAAATATTCAAGTGGAGATGACTGTTGGGGCTGATATACTAGGACTCTGTCAGGTGATTAAAAGGGTCAATGCATAGTTCCCAAATATAACTACTACTTCTCTTGCTTACTGACCACTTGCAGTTTTTAAAAAGAATATTTTCAGTTTGGAGAACTTAAAAAAAAGTTTGCAGTCAAATAGATAGGAGTTTCAAGCTTGGCTTTATGGCTTAGTTTCTTCAGTTTATTCTCTTGAAAAAATTCGAATAATACCTCAAAACACTTGAAGAGAGATTGAATGGGTTAAATACATATATAGCTTTGCATAGAACCAACCAATACATCATGGATTCTCCATAAATAGAATAAACATGAGTTTGCTCTCTGGGAAATGATTCGAAAGGAAATAACTGGATTTAATAAGAAAGACAGTGGGGCCATATGAGAAGGCAGAGCTGGACCAGAACATAGTCTGGATGCCTAATTTGGGAAAATCATTTACCTTTACTCATCCTCAGTTGCCACATCTGTAAAGTGGGGACAATGCTTTTTCATCCTCCTTACCTTGATATAAAAGAGGAGAACACATGAGCGTCTGGGAAAGGAATTTTAAAACCAAATATATTGATTTTTTGTTCTCAGCAACAGTGGGGTAAACAAGCCTCCAGGCAAGAACAATGAAAACAAGCCAAATATTTTTTTTTTTAAATATATTTGAAGACATCAGAGTTACCAAGAAAGTGAAGGATTTAGGAGCCAAGGTCCAGGAGGGAAGAAAAAACCCAGCAAAGCAAACTTAACATCTGATGCCTCCGCTTTCCCTTTAAAGGCATTTACTGCTTCGATATCAGTAGCTAACAGGCTGAAAAGATGAACAAAGCTTCTGGCCATCTCACAAGATGGAAGGAACAGAAGCTGGCATTTAGGGTGTGTCAAGAAAAAGGGCTTGGAACAACTCCTGGCTTAAATTGGAACCCTTAAAGATCAAAACCCTATGAGTAGGAGTTGATAAGAACTAGATCTCCCTTCAGGAAGCTCCACTTTGAATCAATCAAATACCTGATTGAATTAAAGTGATCTGCTCCTTACCTTAACTGCCCGCAAAAGAAAATCTGCTTTTTTGGAAGGTTACAGCATTTAAAGCCTCATATTCCAAAATGTTTTATATGTAATGTTTGGCATCTAAGCAAGTATAATCAGGCAAGCAAAAACCCAAGGAGAAAACAGAAAAAGCGAGACGATTTAAAAATCCATAACATATTCTGATACTGGAGTTAGACAAAAATCAGGAAAAAAATACTTCTTCAAAAATATAATTAGAAGACTGTAAGTATACTTCTAACTTGGCTGCTTTAAAATACAATCATTCTCTGAAAAAAAAAAAAAGGAAAATTTACTCTTAAAGCAAACAATCTCACACTTTGTCAATTTAAAAAATGCAGTGAATTTCTAAGAAGATGACTAGACTGAGAAAGATGAAGCAGAAAACCTCTGGAGCTTTCTTTTTCCCATCATGTCTCAATTTTGTAAAGGGCTTTCTGGGGGGATTTTCTTGTACACAAAAAAAAATCACTGACTTGATTCCAAAATTTTTAATCAATTGTCCTGTGCACTTTACTATTTATATTCTACATGCAACAGCAGATTCCACTCAAATTTTTACTATGTTTAGTTTTTTAGAAGCACCATGGAATAGATTTTTTTGCTACTAAAATATAAACATTTTGGCTCTAATGGGCTAACACAATCATCTCTTCATCAATTGTCCCATTGGTTAATTCATTAGAAACTATTAACATCATCATTAGACCAGGAATGAATTTTGATCATTGCAATTCAATGAATTTGGTTCAGACTGAAGTACAGGAAAAAACAAAACAAAACAGTATTATGATTTTTAACTCTCAAGAAAGAAAGAAATACATGGATAATAACACAGGGTATATTTTCAACTTGGTACAATTTTAAAGATAACTGTAGAATTAAGTAATCTAATGGAGAAACCAAGTTCATCTCAGATATGGCAATAGATATGTGGACAACAACATTCAAGGGGGGAAAAAGTCTGGGATCTAAGACCACTAAGAGTTTTTAAGTGATTGAGTGCTTTACTGGCTGTCTGCCATTCTTTAGATGTCTTCTGCTAAATCTGAATATTTCATCCATTTACCTCTGTAAATGAAATTTCTCAACAGTATTTAGTTTTTCATTTTTATCTAGAGCTGAATTAACTCTGTCTCATCAAATCAACTAGACTACTACAAGATGAGAGAACAAAATCTTTTCATGAAAGGTTGGAGACGGACAGAAAGACTTAATTCCAAAATAGTTTAAACAAATAGAGGAAAGAAGGTAAATAGTAAGTGCTATTGGTAGATGATGGCTTTAGTGTGCCATTCCTGTCCTGTAGTTATTTACAGTTAAAGAACATGGCATTTCTCCCTGATAGACTATAATTAGCAGATGATATGTTAGTTCTCCTTAGAGAGACCTTCTTACTCCAAAGGCAGCAGAATTGAACTATAAATTGACTCTATTAATGTGCCTAAAGAAGAAATACGTCCATGAAAGAGTTAGCTATAGAGGTGTTAAAAAAGAAGCCATTTCTGGCAAATTCTGGTAACATTCAAGTTAATCAGTCTAGAAGAGTCTTCACTAAACACAAGGAAACATGATGGTCTTTATTCTTACAGCAGATCAGTGTCTCAGCTTCCTTAGCAAGACAGAATCACTTCAAATTTGTTCTGAGTTTCAGAGAGGTTAAGTAAATCACTCTTAGTTAGTTATTTGTCTTTTAAGTCAAGATCTAGACATGAATCCAAATGCCACAAGAAGTGTATGTCTTTAGTTAAAATGTTAAAATTTTCTTTTTAATATTCATTTACTTTGGAGAGAAAGAGAGAGAGAGAGAGAGAGAGAGAGAGGGCGCACGCATGTGTCAGGGAGGGGCAGAGAGAGGGGGACAGAGGATTCCAAGCAGACTCTGTGCTGACAGCAGAGAGCCCTGACATAGGAGCTCGAACTCACGAATCGCGAGATCATGACCTGAGGCAAAGCTGGATGCTCAACTGACTGATCCATCAGGTACCCCAAAATAAACAATTTTTAAAGTCTGATAAACCACATAACTTGTTCCAAGAACACTTCAATGTATATATAAACAAAATTATTTATCTATTGAAGATACACATGTAGCTCCAATCAAACTGGACCATTTTACTCCTTCCTATCTGAAGACCCAAATCTGCACTAGGTAACACTAAAAACAGAACCTTTGAAAATGAACATGAATATCTTTGGAAGCTTCATGCAGGCATCAAATTAAACTAGGTAGAGTCTGGGTGGGGAGGAAAGGTAGGAGTGCTCCTCTTCTGACACCTTCTAACCCTATCCCCTTCAGATCTCTTTCTCCTTACAGTCTATTCATTATAGTGGTTGCTCATTCATTCAGCAAACACTGAGGATTTTACTATGCGCCAGGCACTCATGCTTTATCAGTAGTTCCCTCAATCTTTCTCCTGTCTTCTCTTTGCAGCCCACTTCTCTCTTAATGCATTCTTTTTTTTTTTTTAATTTTTTTTTTCAACGTTTATTTATTTTTTTGGGGACAGAGAGAGACAGCATGAACGGGGGAGGGGCAGAGAGAGAGGGAGACACAGAATCGGAAACAGGCTCCAGGCTCTGAGCCATCAGCCCAGAGCCTTACGCGGGGCTCGAACTCACGGACTGCGAGATCGTGACCTGGCTGAAGACGGACGCTTAACCGACTGCACCACCCAGGTGCCCCTCTTAATGCATTCTTAACGAACAGGAGCTTTGTATTAGTACCCAGCTTCTAACTCTTCCTCATATATGCCTACTTAGTCACTTTGTCTTCTTCCAATTCCATTCTCTTTTGACTACCCAAAAGAGCACAGCATAGGGCTCCTAAGAGCCCATCTAGGTAAATAGGGAACTGTCCCAGAAAAATGGGGAAGGTGCGAAAGGCACGGAAACTTAAAGGTTGTGTCTCTTGTACATATTGTTTGCCTATATTATGCTCCACCAGGTTTTTAGGCATATTCCTTGGCATCCTCAAACCTCTGCCTCGAGTGATGAACGGATGACCAGACAACTGAAATTGGCTATAACTGGACATAACAGCATAGGTTTTACTCTGCCTCTTGGAACTCTACACAGCCTAATAGAGAAACAAGGCCTTAAAAAAAATCATTTGAAGTGTATTGATTTTTATAAGCTTTTGGATCATAACAGAGAATACTATTACATATTTAACTTTCTATAATTTTCATCAAATATTTTTTCATGAAACATTCTCATGAATGTTACTATTTAGTTTAAATCTAGTATGTCTTTAGAAATTCTGTTTTTAATGGGAAAGTAAATGTTTGCAAGAGTAAATGGATATTACGGTGTTTCATTTTTCACTTACTAAGCATCCTAAATTTTCACACACCCACATCATATTAAATAACACTCTCCTTCCATTCTATACTCCTCTGAAGATATATTTCGGTAGAATTTATCAAGTTGTACGATGTGTCATTATGAAAATCATCAGAAGAAATTTCCCTTTGATACTTTTTTGGTGCCTGGAAACAAAACTCTTCTTGAGTTAGATTTCTAAGACCATCTTACCTGTCAAACAGTTCTCCTCCTGTGACGAGTTCTAGGACCAGACTGATTTCTGTAGGGGTTTCAAATATCTCTTTAAGTTTTATCTGGGGAAAGATATTAAAAATACATCAGAAATTCCTTATTTTCATCCTTCTAGGAAAGAGCTAACACTGACTAAAACAACACTCTCTGTAATAGCAATATATTGGATCATCATCAATAAAGTTTCCGCATTCTGGTAACAGTAGCCATTTTTCACTCTCTGGTTGTTTTGACCAGTTACTACCTCATTTCTTTAAAGGTCCTTTTGAGTTTTTATATTTTTCTTTTTGACAATTCAAAGACAACTGCCCTAGAAACACTTCCTAAGTTTTGCCAAAACATCAAAATTTCTGAAATGCTCTGGAATTAAAAAATGAAAGCAAACAAACAAAGCTTCTTGAAACATTTGAAAGCATCATGGTTGCTAGTGATGTAAATGCCTCTTTCTCCTGGAAGGGAACTTGGAATTAGGGGTCTGAGGCAGAACAGGACCAGGTTAAAGTCTGTCCATATGGAAAGGATACCTCTCAACAGCTAAAATGTTGCTGGTGGATGAAGGGATCCTCAGAAAAGTAGTGATGGCAGTGATTTGACTGACTATAACAAGACTCGCATCACACTCAGATAACTCACCCAATTTTGGATATTTTCCTCCATATATCAGAGAATCTAGTGACCAGGACTCATCCACATTTGAGGAAAATTCTACACTGACTTGTTGTTGAAAGAAAAAGATGGATAATATAAAAGTTGTGACTGTATGTGGCAAATTTTGTTAATTGCTTACCCAAAGCTCTTCTCCCCCTACTGTATTGCAAGCAGATTTTGTATAGAGAAGCAAGATGCCTAGCTTCAAATTATGGATCATGATTGGTCTAAGCCACCTAGGATAATCCTGCCCCAATTTTCCAGTTCCATGATCTTGTGGAACTGGAAAGGGATGATCTTGTGGCCAGCTTTGGCCAATAAAATCTGAAGAGAATTCTGATGCAGCTGGAAATTTTGAAAAAGCCTCTACTCTTCTCATCATACTCTGCTGGCGAAGCCTTTTCAATTCTTTCTTTCTTTCTTTCTTTCTTTCTTTCTTTCTTTCTTTCTTTCTTTCTTTCTTTCTTTCTTTCTCTCTCTCTCTCTCTCTCTCTCTCTCTCTCTCTCTCTTTCTTTCTTTCTTTCTTTCTTTCTTTCTTTCTTTCTTTCTTTTAGAGATTATTTGTTTTGAGAGAGAGATAGAAAGAGAGCAGGGGAGGGGCAGAGAGAGAAGCAGACAGAGAATCCCAAGCAGGCTCCATGCTGTCAGTGCAGAGCCCTACCCAGGGCTCTATCTCACGAACTGTGAGATCATGACCTGAGCTGAAATCAAGAGTTGGATGCTTAACCGACTAGCCACCCAGACATCCCCAGTTCTTTTTGTCTTGAGTATAGGCCTGAAGACCTGTGAAAACTGTGGAGCAGCCATTTAGGACAATGAAGGAACAGCGTGAGGGTGGAAGATGTCTGGGTCCTGAATATCATCACTGAGGAGCTGAACCAATGCCAGCAACTGCCTGCCTTCTGATTATAACATAAGAAAATATATGTTTACACCACCATATTCAAGTTTTCTGTTACTTATAGCTGACTGCATTGCTAACCCATATGTTAAGTTTTAAGCACTTTGCTTGGAGCCTAACTAAGCATTGTAGGTCATCCTCCTAGACACCATAACTTTTTCAAGAAATGAGTAAAATATTGTCTTTAAGTAGTTGGCTCAGTTCAAGTTATGGCCTGGAAAATGATTTTGTTCTTTTCACTTCATTGGCTCAAGAAAGCTTTTTGCCAGACCTTTCCCTCAGCACCTTTGTCTGGACATAGCCTAGAGCAGAGCTTCTGAGGACATGTTATTTTCCCCATTGAAGTACATCATTTATTTGAATCTTCACATTGTTTCTGAAGTAGATCCTCTCTCAAAGGAGACTGAAATGACTTTGGAAAGCAATGCATTTTCTTCACAGGCTTTTTCAGCAATGGCATATTAATAAGATAGGCACACAAAAGGAAGAAGCCAGTGTTTTCTTAGAGTGAAACAAAACTTCAATTTTTAGTTACCCTTTCATGCATGAAAACAAAGATGGCATGTATTGCTGATCTGTCCATTTTGAGACTCTTTTGAGGGGTATTATTTTTAAGATTTATTCAGCTTCTGAATTAAAAAATGTGATCAGATGAGGACAAGGGGTAGGCCACGGCTGCCTAATGGTGGTGGAAGAATCCCTATCTCATTAATAGCATGGCCAGCAAAGAAGAAAAACCCCATTCTATAACTTTGAAAATTTTTGAAATAGAAGATTAAAAATGACTTACAATGTTTGGATGTGAGAGGCGAAGAAGAACTCCTATCTCAGTTCTTACGATTTTTTTGTCCACCTAGAAGGCAAAATGAAAGAGAGAAACTGAAAGAAACTCCCACCTTAGAAATGTCTTAACTGTGGCAGAGAATCAGAAACAGCAAAAACCACCTGGGTGAATCAGGAAATTGGTAGAGGCTCATTCCTGAGCTTTTTTGTGTCTCTTCCTTCCTCCTACTCCACCTTTTTTTTTTTCAGTTGCATGTCTTTCTTCTCTGCTTCAGACATAAAGTAGAACTAGTTACAAATGTGGATCACAACTTGTCAGACCTCTTGCTTGGCCCTATTTAAAACACCACTACTCTCACCACTAAGGCAAAAAGTTCATCTCAACCTATATCTCCTCCTCTTCATTTCTCTTACGAACCCTTGTCCCAACCCCACTGGGTGGTCAATCACTTCACCTGCCTTTCTCTCACACAGGTGGGCACGTAATCCAGCCAAACCAATCAAAGTACTCCTCCCTGGTCACCGTGGTTGAGTCACAAATACCCACCAGATCCAAGTCATCCCAGTCGGGGCCCTCACCAGAAATTTTGCTCAAATAATCAAGAAAGATGTATTCCCTTTTTCTCTGAAATTGCGAGAGCCAAAGGGAATAGAGTCTGCTACTACCAGTGACCATTAAAAAAAATTTTTTTTACATTTATTTATTTTTGAGAGACAGAGTGAGACAGAGTGTGAGTGGAGGAGGGGAGGAGAGAGAGGGAGACACCGAATCTGAAGCAGGCTCGAGGATCTGGGCTGTCAGCACAGAGTCCAATGTGGGGCCCGAACTGACGAACTATGAGATCATGACCTGAGCTGGAGTCGGACGCTTAACCAACTGAGCCACCTACCAGGGACCATTTTTAATACTCTACTTGTATTAAATGAAAGATCTTTAAAAAAGAGAGGCATTTCTAGAACAGCCAGATGACATGACAGATCTCTTCCAAAAAGTTCTTGCCGTGCGCTCTATTTCAGTTTCTGCAGATGGCTTATGAAGAAAATTTGGATAGAGAATATTTTCATTATTTTTTTATTATTTTTTCCAGCTCTGAGGTATAGTTGGTATCCAAAAAAACCCCATATAATTAATGTATACAATTTGGTGCATTTGGACATATCTCTATGCTTGTACTAATGAATATAACCTCTAAAAGTTTCCTGTGTCCTTTTGTGTTGTGGTGTGTGTGTGTGTGTGTGTGTGTGTGTGTGTTAAGAACACTTAATATAAGATCTACCCTCTTAATAAATATTTAAATGCACAAGACTGTATAGTTAACTGTAGGCATTATGTTGTGCAACAGTCTCTGGAACTTACTCATCTTGGGTAACTGTAACTTTGTACCCCCTTGAACAATTCCTCCTCTCCACGCACCCACTGGTAACGATTCTATTATCTACTTCTATGAGTTGGCCTATTTTAGGTGCCTCATATAAGAGGCAAGCAGTGGATACAGATTATTTTTATCACAATCTTCTCTTCAGGTTAATAAAGTTTTCCTCATTATTACAAAATAAATATAATGTTCATTATCGCATAATGCTTTAAAAATTTTTAAAAACTTGAGTGTTTCTTATTTAAGACTGTTACTATTCAAGACTAATGTAACACTGTGTGTCAACTGTACTTAAATAATAAAAGTTTTTTAAAAACAGGGAAAAAAGACTGATAGTATTCAAATTTATTCTCACTATACATTTAGAGTTTATGTAATATAAGGTTTCCTTCTTGTTTTCATAGATTTCTAATCAATATAAAGTAAGTCAGTGGGATCCTTTAATTTTTTAACATGATATATTGATATTAAACAAATGCTTTTCTAATAAAATTATGCATTTTAAGCAAATTTCTTTTTTTACCATGCTGTGTCCCATATATTACATATTGGGATGAGTTTTTAAACATTTTTATTACATTTTAGCTATTTGACAATTAATTCATCTGAACTGTAGAAATGCTGAGAACACACCAGATTGCTTGGACTGGCAATCTTCTGATATAGTTACTTGCTTTGAATTCAGAACTAATTTCTTTTTAAAAATAATTTTTAAATGATAATTATTTTCCCAGTGTACTCCCGATCAATGGTTCTCAAATGTGATGAGAGGACCCTTCAAGATCCCCGAGATTCTTTCAGGGCATATGTGAGGCTGTCTCTTTTCTAGTTGCATATCTGAGTAAGGCTAGATTTTTATCTGTACTTGAAACAGAACCACAAATGGAATGCAGAAGCAGACGAGAATCAAATGTTCTTCTCTTAAGCCAGATAGGAAAGATATTTTCAAAATAATGCTACTCTTCTCAAAAGTATTTTTTAATTTTGGAAAATATAGTTATTTTTCATAAAAAATACTATTTATGTTAAAATGTAATGGGTTTATTATTGTTATGTTTTTAATTAACTAATACTTTAAAAATTCTGTTCTAATCTCTAATACAGCAAATGTTTATGGAATTTGAAATCTCAGTAATTTGAAGAGTATAAAGGGTTCCTAATGCCCAGAAGCCTGAGAATTACTATTCCAGAAAATTTATCATACATTTTAAAATAGAAAGGCGACAGAGAAGAACAAAAATTTAGTAATAATTTAAGTGAAAGAAAAAATGCAAACACAGTCTCCTTTCTCCTCCCTTGAATGCTGGAGCCTAGGTCACATCAGGTGCAGGTCATGTCTTCAGTGGACGCTGAGAAGGGAGTAGCAGATAAGAATTGTAGAAGAGGGAACTTAGAGAAAAAATGGAGCATCAAAAACCAATCCAAAGAGAGTAAATTGAGTGACAAAACCTTGACTACAAGTCAAAGTGATGCCAACCAAAGAAACCAATAGCCGGTAGAGCTGAAAGGGAGAAGTTGACTAAAGAGAAATGAGCAGATACATGACTGAGAAACCAGAAAAAGACAAGACTGAGGTCAGAGTCTTTCCCAGATAGATATGCTGAGGGCCATTTGCTTTCTTTTTTGAAACGAAGTCTCAGAGTTTGGTACAGGTGTCACATCTTGAAGGTCACACAGGTGTGTATCTTGACCGCCACATCTCTCACATCTTTCCAATATTTCTCTTGTTCCAGAAGTTAGTATTTCCTTCCTGCTTCTGACTTCCCCCTCCAAGCTCCTGGAAAGGTCAGGAGGGGGACTAAGCCCTGACCCTGCCACTCACAATAAGTGATGTTTTTCTAGAAAATAACAGTCAAGCACACCATAAAAGTCAATGGGTAGCTATCTGAACAGTCATTATTGCTACTTGAAATTAGCTTCCAAGTGCTACTATAATTAGCATCTTTAGAAGCATCAACAGATGGCTTTAACAAAGCAGCATTACAATACTGAAACCCATAAAATTACCTTCAGTATTTACAAAATACCTTGAAGAATGATAGTGTTTGGTTACTAACAATTCACAATTATAAAATATATAATGTATATTACTAAAATTCTAAGGTAGGGGATGTATTTTAGCCCAGGTTTCCCAGCAAACAAATATGAGGCAAGGATCAACACGCTGGTGTTTTATTTGGAAGGTGCAGTTAGAGTGGGAGAAAATGGAAGTACGGTGAGGTAACAGGGACACGATGCAGTCAGCACACTGACTACTGTGTCACAATGAGCTATAAAGAAATAGCAGGTCATACGGGCAGTTGCAGCCAGTTGGCGTACAGTACTTATCCAGAGAAGCTTTACCTGACTATCATGATTGAAGAAGTTCATAGGAGGGACCCCAGGCATCTGCCCAGGGATCTCCTTATCCTGTTTCCCACCGGTGAAATCTCACCTTTTGGTGTTAACTTTTCCATACTTTCAGGTTGCATATCCAGTCTCTTTGGCAGTCGTGATGCTATACCCCTCCTCATAAGGTATTATGTCCCATTCAAATCCAGAAGTGGCTGGAAGAGCTAGAAGTTTCAGGTGTGTGTCTGGTTGGCCTAACTGCATGAAGTAGCTAGTGGGCAATCCAGCTTTACCTGGTCTGGAAGACTGGTAGACAGAAGGAATCTGGAGAAGCCCATAGGAATTTCTCTAGTCACGATGGGTTCTTGAGTTTTTATCAGTCACAAGGTAAACCAGATTGACAACAATGGGATTACATTCCTGCCTCTCTAATTTACTGCATTTTACTGCTAATCGTTAAGAGCTCTGTCTTCACTTACATTGTGTCATTGTTCTAGTTACCAATTTGAATGGCTTGGGCACATGGGGTTTTTCTTAAAACCTATTTTAGCTCCTCTATTTAAATTGCCCTAAAAATTCAAAGAAGTATTTCCTTTCATCCCCATAAAGTCACTTTTGAAACATTCAATTTTAATAGCTTTTGAAATACTTTCAATATAAAACATATTTTTGAAGATTATGCATATGAGAAATATTAATGAAATAATTTAATAAAAGTGGTTACACAGATGTGTACACTTTTAATACTCCATAGAACTCAAGATGCCTTAATATTGAAAGAAATCCCAATTTTACTATCTGCCTCCATGGGGGGAGAAAAAGAAACGACAAAATGTATGATTATAGAGTAATCTGAGAGAAAAAGTTTCCACTGTTAGAAAAGAGTTGATCAAACACGGACCCTTCATTAAGATACACAGCAAAAACACTCCTGTGCTGGGGCTGAGAAAGTTGTAGAAAAGAAGGGAGAGAGGATTGAAAAATACGTGAAGAAGAAGTAATGAGGGCTTACAGAAAGAAAAGGAAACCCGTTTCTGCATTGTGGGAGTGACAGATGGAGACAGGTGGTAAAGGAATTGGGAAGGAGAGGATTTTTAACACCAGATCTCTGGTGAACTTGAGCCGCTTGGCCATCTCAGATGTGGCCTAGATCCGGACTCTGGAATTTTAAGTACTCTTGGTGAGGTGGGGTGACCTATATGAGTAGAGACCACTGCTCTAATTCTGGGACTCAGTCAAGTACAGTGGCATTTCCACATCAAATGCTCAGCCTCATCCCATGTTCTTTGCAGGAATCGAGACCATAAATCTTGTTTGTCTATCTATTCTTTCTCTGGTTTCTTAGGCTCATCTGTGGTTTGCACAGTGACCAAAGAATGGAATGTGAAGTACAGAACTGTGCTCCTCAAATACTTTGTAGAAAAAGGCAAAATACACATTAGTGGATAAATAAATAAGAAGTCAAGTATCTTTACATTTTCACAGCAATTCTCTTCTGCATAGCTTCTGCTTAATTTAGCATCCTCTGACATATCAACAAGTACATGTCAGCACTAACATGCTTGATGAAAAGACTTGACAGCTGGCACTTTGTTTAGTTCAAGAATGACAGTTTTAGCCTACAAGGATTTAAAAGGTAAGAGTTGCTGTATGAACATGCAAAAATCAAATGTGGGACACAGATAAAAATACTGAGGCTCGTATCTCCAACCACTGTGGAATTTTAACAAAGTCTGATTATTCTCTCTATATTCTTGATCTAATAGAAACCTGGACATCTCATGATACCTTACTTTTCTCATAGTCCTCGCAAGTGGTGTCTTGTTTTTGTCCCAATAGGAAATATATCACAGGCCTGGAAGGGTAGGTGTCCTTCTTGTTCTCCATTGCTATCTCTAAACCATTTCTCCTCCCTTGTCCCCCTAAAACCTCAGCTGTTTTAAAATTTCTGCCATCAGCCAACACAATCTGCAACCTCTTTTTGTTTTAGTCATCTTCCTATCTCTTTGTTACTCATCCTATACTGAAGATTTTACCAGGTTTCAGCAGCTTCACCTCAACCACTGATCTGTCATCATTCCTAACAACTTCAACTTTCATGTGAATGATCCCATCAACATCCTTGCCTCTAGTTTCTTTGCTATTTCCTCAAATTCCAACAATCTCTTCCTCTACTCCCTCCTAGTAACCCATCCCCATGGTCATATTCCAGGCTTTATCATTATCATCAATTGTACCCCTTCAAAAATATTGATTTCAAATAGCATACTCTCTGCTTTCTACTTCCTGTCTTTTTAGTTCTTAGATTCCATGGTCCATTAGGATAAGCATGGATGTGCATATTCCCCCAAATCCTTTGCTCTTATTGGGGTTTGCCAAGAAAAACGCTTAAGTTGGTCAAACTTTACTTTTCTTTCACTCCATGTCTGTGAGTGAACTGAAGTGTCTGGAATAAGGTGCACAACCATCTTGACTTGTTCCATTTTTAATTTATGACCCCAAATCTCAGGGGACCCTCAGCTCCTCACTCTACAACAGAACACTTTACACTCTGTCTCCTCTAACATTCAATACACCCTCCTCCCTTCACTCTCCCATCACAGCCTTGCTTCTAATCCACTGAGAAGGCATAAACAACACAAAGAGAACATAATCTTCTCATCATTCAATCTATCAATCCATATACATCTGTATCCAATTAACTTCATCCATTAATTCCACAAATACATGTATTATATATATGTATATACATTTAATGCTTACTTATTTTTGAGAGAGAAAGAGGCAGAGTGCAAGTGGGGGGAGGGCAGAGCAAGGAGAGGGAGATACAGAATCTGAAGCAGGCTCCAGGCTCTGAGCTGTCAGCACAGAGCCAGACACAGGGTTCAAACCCACGAACTGCAAGATCATGACCTGAGCTGAAGTCAGACACTTAACTGACTGAGCCACCAAGATGCCCTTTTCCACAAATATTTTTGAGCACCCACTATGCAGATGTTATTCTGGCCATGAGGATATAGCAGTGAACAAAATGGATAAACTTCCTAGGAATTTTATGTCCTGAGAAGCTTATGTTCTACTGAAGACAAAAACAGACAAACAAACAGTCCAGAGTTGATAAATACTAAGGGAAAAAAAAAAGGTTAAGGACATAGGATGGCGAAGGGTGCTGTTTGAGATGGAAGGTCAGGAAAAGTCTCTCTGATAAAGTGACATGGGACATAGCAAGTTGGATTTGAGGGAGGAGTTTCCACACAGAGAAACAGCAAACACAAAGGCCCTCAGCTAAGAGTGCCAACAAGGAGGCCAGATTAGCCAAAGCAGAGTGAGAGAGGAGGAAAGGAGTAGATGATGATGGAGGCTCCTCATGACCAGGAGCCATGTAAATAGAGAGCCATCTTGACCAAGGTAAGAACTTTGCATTTTAGTACCAGAGAGGTCAGACACAATTGGGAGGTTTTGAGAAAGGAAAGACATGATCTTAATTAAGATTTAAAAGGATATTCTGAATCTTGTAGGGATGAGGATGATGAAAAGAATAAAAGTAAGGAGACTCAGTACCAAGTTAGGGCAGTTGTTCCAAGGAGAGATTATGGAGGTTTGGGCCCAGGTGATAGTGATGATAGAGGTATGAAGCAGATGGATATTTTTAAGGAAGAGAAAAAAGTATCTGCAGATGAACTGGCTATGGGATGTAAGAGAACAAAAAGGGTAAAAGTTGACCACAACTCTTTCAGCATGAGAAACAGGAAGCATAAAATTGCCACTTACCAGGGTGGGGTGGGGGCTAAGACTAGAGGAGCAGGTTCAGAAAGATGCTAAAAACATTTTGGCCCTATCCCTTGGACTGAACTCACCTATGAGCTGTCCCCTTTTATTCTAACTCACTAATCATCTAACTGATCTCTGAAGAAGCCAAGATCTTCACACTTCTAGGCCTTTCCACTTTGTCAGTACAAAGATAGTTTTCTGCTTAAATGTTCTCCTCCCAGATCTTTAAGTGTGAGTTTGGACCCAGTGGAGAGGAGAACGGAAGGGGAAGCTGCACTGTGGAGGTGATGGCAGTGACAAGCGTTGGACATGATGGGGTGGGACAGGAAGGGTATTAATTATAGAGGAATCCTATTTTACATTTAACATTGACTAGCATAAAACCAACCTTGTTCTGATCAGCATGGGAAGACAAACTCTAATAAAGTATGTCAATCAAATAAGCTTGGTTTTGAAAACTGTGAAACTCATTTTTCTATAGTCCTGTTAATAGTCACCTCCCACTCCTTGCAGACTCTTCAGTCACTGGGATGGCAAAATGGAGAAAAGTAGAACTTTCCAATGGAAGGGGGAGCCCACGGATGGGGACAGAGTTTAGGCAAGTCAAGAATGGCTCTGTAAAGCTCAAACCTGAAAGAAAGATGCTTGTATTTCAGAACCTGAAATTTCTGTAGTCAGGTAGATTCAGAACAGGGCAGCTCCTTTAAGCAAGGTGCCTCGGCTCCCTCACTCCTACATTCTAAAATCTAAGCCTTTCTGCTCACAGATGCCAGAAATTCTTTCACAAGGAACAGCCTTTTATTTTACAGTGAATGAAACAGGCTTAAAATATTCCTGGGAGAGATGACAAGCTGAACAGCATTTATACAAAAGATTTGGCTCATGCTAGACTCTCACTAGAAACAGATTTGGCTTAACAGAGAGAAAGAAGAGAGCTGAGAGAACATGGTATATTAAGGAGAAAGGACTTTGTATCTTTCACTAGCTCTTTCCTTGTTCTTTAATCTCTGTATCTTTCCCTGAGATTAAGAATATATGGAGGTAACCCTGATTTAATTCCTCTTATCCTTAAAAAGATCTCATCCCTCAGTTCCTCACCTGTCTTCCTGCTTTCAAAGCATTTCTCTGCTTCCCTCCACAGAAAAACTCTCTAGAGTTGTCTCTGCTTTCTTTCTCCACTTCCTCCCTCCCCCCCCCCCCCCCCCCCCCCCTTTTTGTCAGTGCAACCCAGTCTGGCTTCATTCCAAGAACTCCTCCAACCACTCTTATAGAAGAAATCAGTGGCCTCCTTGGAGAAGCACTTGGAGCCAAACTACTCATCTTATCCTGTCAGCAGCATTTTATATATTTGATCACTCCATTCTTCAAATAAAATTGATTATTCCATGTCACCATTCTGCTCTGACTTTTCTTCTACTTTAAAGGCTGCATAAGTATTGAAATACTTCCTAACTAATCTCTCTGCTTGTATTCTTACCCTTTCCAATCATTCCCTTTGCATACAAGCCAGAGTGAGGTCTTTAAAATATAAATCAGATCATGTCATTCTCCAACTTAAATGCTTTTGTTCACATCCATTGTGCTTAGAATAAATGCAAACTCTTTACCATGGACCATAAAACTCTGGACGGCTTGGCCTCACCGTTTTGATCTTATGTCATTTTTTGCTCTACCCAGGCCATTCAACTACTAGACCATTCTCCAAAGTCTTTGCACTTGCTACTTCCTTTTCCACTAGACTTTCTGACTTCACTCAGAGAGTAACTGAGAGGCCTTCCCTGGCCACTCCATCAAAAGTGACTACACATACATACATACACCATGAATCATATCACCCTAATCTCTTTATAACATTTACAAACATCTAGATTATCATTTACTAATTCATTATTTGATTCTTTCACCAGAACACAAGCTCTGTGACAGCAAGGGTTTTATTTTCTACACGTTCACATCTCCAGCATTATTTACCAATGCCTGGTATACAATAATTTGTTGAATGAAGAATGAAGGAAGGAAGGATTAAGCTAGTATATGAATACAAAAGATGGGTGGCTTAAAGAAAAGATCCCTGGTTTGACAGCTTTGGTTAGTTAAGATTAGAACTGTTAGATTAGAACAGATTAGTCTGTTCTCCTGACAGTTGAATCTGTGTAACATTTTTGTCATGTTATTGACACCAATGGAGTGGAGAACAACTATCTTACTGGCAAAGATCTGGAAGCACCCATATCTAGGGCCTGCATGGATAGTAGCCTGCAGTTTCCAAACTGTGAGTCACAAAGGATTATTATTATATTACAGCACACCTTGCCTTTTTGTGTGCGATCAGTGCTTTGAATCAAACACAACTGGAAAAAAAGATTACAAGAAGATGAAGTGATGAAAATGAGGAAATGGTAACAGTGAAAGTTGGAGAGCTGGGGGATCCTTGGTAAGCAGAGGATTATAGGGATGTACCTGCAAATTCTTGGCTTTGTCTCTGTGCCTGCTAGGGGACAGTTCAAGAGGAAAGCTTTGCTAGGTCCCTACTCCTGCATATTCCAAAATGAGGGCACATCAACACCAGTACAGTCAGATCCTTGCAAAAAAGAAGTTGATATCCTGTGATAAGAAAGGAATGTAATGTCAGCCTCCCAAATTCTCTTTTCAGGAGCATGTTGCCAGGGCTAGAAGAAATTAAAGAGATACTAGAAATTTTTAGATAAGTTTCATAGCCATATTTTTTAAAAAATTTATTTATTTTTGAGAGAGAGCAAGAGAGAGCAAGCACAGGGGAGAGTCAGAGAGAGAGAGAGAGAGAGAACCCCAAACGGGCTCTGCAATGTGGAGCCCAATGCAGGGCTTGAACTAACACTGAAATCATGACCTGAGCCAAAATCAAGAGGCAGAGGCTTAACTGACTGAGCCACCCAGGCATCCCTCATAGTCACATTAAAAAAAAAAAAATGTTGAAAACGTAAGAGTGAGGAACATACCCACTGTTGTAACACAACTGTCGCTAGTATTCTGGTTCACTTTCTTTCAACTCTTTCAACTCTGAATATTTCTTTACATACTTCAAATGTGGAGATACAGTTTTGTTTCTTTTAATTTTCATGAAAAATATCATAAAACCTTATGGTCACCTGACATTCACAAGCAGAATGTAAAACAGCTTCCTAATGGCCTGGTGTCATCAATGGCTATATTTATCATTAGATACTTATGATTTCTTACAATTTGCTACTCATATAAATCATTCTGTAATGACGTTCCATGGCTGTGATTTATTTCAAAATGCAACTTGAATTCTGGTTCCGCCATTAAGTCGTCGATAAAATCATTTATCCCGTCTGAGGATATTCCAATTTATTCATAGATAACATGGACATAATAATTGCTACCTACAGTACCATTGTTGTAAGGAGTAAATTAAAATATATATGATATCTCCTGGCTCATGGTAGATGTTCAGTGCCTTACCTGAAAGGAACTTGTAAAAGTAAAGTAAATATTTCCTAGTCTTCTATTTTCATTTTTCTATATTTTCCCATAAAAATTACTGCAACGGAAATAAACTAAATTTAGAAATATTGGGATTTATGAGAGTGCCATCCTAGGAAGGAAAAAATGTCTAATAAACTTGAAATACAGTTTGGTTCTTCTTTTCAGTGAAAGACAGTTTCATCAAAATCCTAAACTCTATCCAATATAATCTCCTTATTTGAGGGTAATCAAAGAGGGGAACTGATATCTGTTAGCATTTACATTTAAATGCCTTCCTTCACTATTTTTGAAGATTGGGATAAGAGCTGTACTTCTTTGGTTAAGCTCCACGGAGGTTTTAAAACCAATTTCTTATGTTTATTAATCACTGTTGGCCGCTGAGGTCACACCTGAGTTACTCCACAGCTGGGTATCAGCAATGCCCTACAGACATCAAAAAGTTCCTATAGAAATGAACAAAGTGCATCATTCCCTTTTAGTGCTGAGATAGCGAAACTGAAGGAATGCATAAAAGCTTGCTTTTTGGTCCTTTTCCTGCTTCTATTCTTGCTAGGACCTGCACCTCTACTTTGCACATGCCTCAGTGCAAGTGGCGCATGTCCTCTGTGTAAGGGGCAAGAAGTTAATGACTTCTCTAGAATAGAGAACATCTAAGGATGGACCAGGTGAGAATGACCAGACACAGCTATCATATGTGTATTCCAGACCACCAGCAATAGACATCTCTAGGCCAAAGCGCCCTGGCTCCATAGAATAACACCCGGGGCATCATCTTTGTTCTAGGTGGTTCCTGGATTCCTGAGACAATAGGTACACCAGATCACGATCCTCAATAAAAAAATCCCCAGACCCAAACAAAGATGAGACTCCCTCCTTTCCTTTCTGAGTCTTCCAAACATTCTACACCTGCACTCTCCCTATAGCTTCAATAAACTCTGCTTTCACCTCTTGCCGGCTCACGTATGATTTCTATCCTGCATGCAGCCAGGGACCCTCTTGGCTGGTCCTGGGGACCTCTCTGGGTCCCCAGACCCAGCCTACCAGCATCAGTGGCTTTCAGTGATTTTTATGTGGTCAAGGCAGCACTTTCCTTTTTTTTTTTTTCCCCAGTATATGAAGTTTATTGTCACATTGGTTTCCATACAACACCCAGTGCTCATCCCAAAAGGTGCCCTCCTCAATACCCATCACCCACCCTCCCCACCCTCCCACCCCCCATCAACCCTCAGTTTGTTCTCAGTTTTTAAGAGTCTCTTATGCTTTAGCTCTCTTCCACTCTAACCTCTTTTTTTCCTTCCCCTCCCCCATGGGTTTCTGTTAAGTTTCTCAGGATCCACATAAGAGTGAAACCATATGGTATCTGTCTTTCTCTATATGGCTTATTTCACTTAGCATCACACTCTCCAGTTCCATCCATGTTGCTGCTACAAAGGGCCATATTTCATTTTTTCTCATTGCCATGTAGTACTCCATTGTGTATATAAACCACAATTTCTTTATCCATTCATCAGTTGATGGACATTTAGGCTCTTTCCATAATTTGGCTATTGTTGAGAGTGCTGCTATAAACACTGGGGTACAAGTGCCCCTATGCATCAGTTCTCCTGTATCCGTTGGGTAAATTCCTAGCAGTGCTATTGCTGGGTCATAGGGTAGGTCTATTTTTAATTTTTTGAGGAACCTCCACACTGTTTTCCAGAGTGGCTGCATCAATTTGCATTCCCACCAACAGTGCAAGAGGGTTCCTCTTTCTCCACATCCTCACCAGCATCTATAGTCTCCTGATTTGTTCATTTTGGCCACTCTGACTGGTGTGAGGTGATATCTGAGTATGGTTTTGATTTCTACTTCCCTGATGAGGAGCGACGTTGAGCATCTTTTCATGTGCCTGTTGGCCATCTGGATGTCTTCTTTAGAGAAGTGTCTATTCATGTTTTCTGCCCATTTCTTCACTGGGTTATTTGTTTTTCGGGTGTGGAGTTTGGTGAGCTCTTTATAGATTTTGGATACTAGCCCTTTGTCCGATATATCATTTGCAAATATCTTTTCCCATTCCGTTGGTTGCCTTTTAGTTTTGTTGGTTGTTTCCCTTGCTGTGCAGAAGCTTTTTATCTTCATAAGGTCCCAGTAGTTCATTTTTGCTTTTAATTCCCTTGCCTTTGGGGATGTGTCAAGTAAAAAATTGCTATGGCTGAGGTCAGAGAGGTCTTTTCCTGCTTTCTCCTCTAGGGTTTTGATGATTTCCTGTATCACATTCAGGTCCTTTATCCATTTTGAGTTTGTTTTTGTGAATGGTGTGAGAAAGTGGTCTACTTTCAATCTTCTGCATGTTGCTGTCCAGTTCTCCCAGCACCATTTGTTAAAGAGACTGTCTTTTTTCCATTGGATATTCTTTCCTGCTTTGTCAAAGATGAGTTGGCCATACGTTTGTGGGTCTAGTTCTGGGGTTTCTATTCTATTCCATTGGTCTATGTGTCTGTTTTTGTGCCAATACCATGCTGTCTTGATGATGACAGCTTTGTAGTAGAGGCTAAAGTCTGGGATTGTGATGCCTCCTGCTTTGGTCTTCTTCAAAATTACTTTGGCTATTCGGGGCCCTTTGTGGTTCCATATGAATTTTAGGATTGCTTGTTCTAGCTTTGAGAAGAATGCTGGTGCAATTTTGATTGGGATTGCACTGAATGTGTAGATAGCTTTGGGTAGTACTGACATTTTGACAATATTTATTCTTCCAATCCAGGAGCACTGAATGTTTTGCCATTTCTTTATATCTTCTTCAATTTCCTTCATCAGCTTTCTATAGTTTTCAGCATACAGATCTTTTACATCTTTGGTTAGATTTATTCCTAGGTATTTCATGATTATTGGTGCAATTGTGAATAGGATCAGTTTCTTTATTTGCCTTTCTGTTGCTTCATTGTTAGTGTATAAGAATGCAACTGAT
Source organism: Herpailurus yagouaroundi (assembly GCF_014898765.1). Classification (NCBI taxonomy): domain Eukaryota; kingdom Metazoa; phylum Chordata; class Mammalia; order Carnivora; family Felidae; genus Herpailurus; species Herpailurus yagouaroundi. Next base: position 68,559,837 of record NW_024412377.1, read on the forward strand.
TTCTGTACATTGATTATGTATCCTGCAACTTTGCTAAATTCAGGTATCAGTTCTAGCAGACTTCTGGTGGAGTCTATCGGATTTTCCATGTATAGTATCATGTCATCTGCCAAAAGTGAAAGCTTAACTTTATCTTTGCCAATTTTGATGCCTTTGATTTCCTTTTGTTGTCTGATTGCTGATGCTAGAACTTCCAACACTATGTTAAACGACAGCGGTGAGAGTGGACATTTCTGTCGTGTTCCTGATCTCAGGGAGAAAGCTCTCAGTTTTTCCCCATTGAGGATGATGTTAGCTGTGGGCTTTTCATAAATGGCTTTTATGATCTTTAAGTATGTTCCTTCTATCCCGACTTTCTCAAGGGTTTTTATTAAGAAAGATGCTGAATTTTGTCAAAGGCCTTTTCTGCATCGATTGAGAGGATTATATGGTTCTTATCTTTCCTTTTATTAATGTGATGTATCACATTGATTGATTTGCGAATGTTGAACCAGCCCTGCAGCCCAGGAATGAATCCCACTTGATCATGGTGAATAATTCTTTTTATATGCTGTTGAATTCGACTTGCTAGTATCTTATTGAGAATTTTTGCATCCATATTCCTCAGGGATATTGGCCTGGAATTCTCTTTTTTTACTGGGTCTCTGTCTGGTATAGGAATCAAAGTAATGCTGGCTTCATAGAATGAGACTGGAAGTTTTCCTTCCCTTTCTATGTTTTGGATTAGCTTGAGAAGGATAGGTATTATCTCTGCTTTAAACGTCTGGTAGAACTCCCCTGGGAAGCCATCTGGTCCTGGACTCTTATTTGTTGGGAGATTTTTGATGACTGATTAAATTTCTTCGCTGGTTATGGGTCTGTTCAAGCTTTCTATTTCTTCCTGATTGAGTTTGGAAGTGTGTGGGTGTTTAGAACTTTGTCCATTTCTTCCAGGTTGTCCAGTTTGTTGGCATATAATTTTTCATAGTATTCCCTGATAATTCCTTGTATCTCTGAGGGATTGGTTGTAATAATTCCATTTTCATTCATGATTTTGTCTATTTGGGTCATCTCCCTTTTCTTTTTGAGAAGCCTGGCTAGAGGTTTATCAATTTTGTTTATTTTTTCAAAAAACCAACTCTTGGTTTCGTTGATCTGCTCTACAGTTTTTTTAGATTCTATATTGTTTATTTCTGGTCTGATCTTTATTATTTATCTTCTTATGCTGGATTTAGGCTGTCTTTGCTGTTCTGCTTCTATTTCCTTTAGGTGTGCTGTTAGATTTTGTATTTGGGATTTTTCTTGTTTCTTGAGATAGGCCTGGATTGCAATGTATTTTCCTCTCAGGACTAAGGCAGTACTTTTCAAAGTACTTTTAAAAGTACCAAAAAAGGATGGAAACACAAAACTCAGTTTTGGTTTTATATTTCTTTCAGTTTGACAGCAATGATTCAGGTACACAATTCTCAAACCATGTGAAGTGTGGGGCAGAACACTGTATACCCTGGAGACCCTGAGCTATCCATTTAATCCTAAAACAAGTGATCATCTATCGGTTATAAAACTGACTAATTAGATATTTAAGAAGTTGATGACTTTGTACTCTCTCAAATAATGAAAACAAAAAATACTCTTATAGACATTAGTATTTTAAATCTCATCAGTTACATCTTGGGGTTGAATTCCTTATGAGGGTATGCTTTGAATAGGGGAATACCGGGACATTCTTAGAAGCTTTAGCTCCTTAACTGTTCTTTCTAAGATAATTAAGACTTTCAAATATGCTTGTAAATATTGTTCAAGGATGCTAAAAACTTCCTTAAAAAAAAAAAAAGGATATGTTACTGACAAAAAAGATTTTAAATGGCCCCAAAAGCAATATAATCATGCTCTGGGGCTGGGGTCATAAAGAAAGAGAGAGTAGAAGTCTTTTTTAAAAAAAAAAATTTAAAGTTTATTTATTTCAAGACAGAGACAGTGCAAGTGGGGAAGGGCAGAAAGAGAAGACAGAGAATCCCAAGCAGGCTCTGCACTGTCAGCACAGAGGAGGCCAACGTGGGGCTCGAACCAAGAAAACCGTGAGATCCTGACCTGACCCGAAACCAAGATGCTTAACCGACTGAGCTACCCAGATGCCCCATAGAGAGTAGAAATCTTAATGATTTAAGGTTTGAAAAAAATTCCATTGTTGGTGTTGCTCCAGGGCAGTGTTTGTGTCTCTGGATTTGGCTCCCTTGCTGAAGAAACATCTTAACATGAGTTAACCCCAGAGCTTCGCGTTTCCGAAGAGACCAAATGCTTCCAGAAATCGGAAGCTAAAGTGTATCAGCTCAGTTCTTCTCAACATCTTTTTCTTTAGAGTGATGTGCTCATCTTCCATGTACTCCCATTAAGTCTCTTCCAGGCCAAGTGGCTCCGTGTTTAAAAGTCCCATGCATGAGTAATTGGGTAGACATGCACAACATTCCATGATAATGGTCCTAGCATTGCTCCCCCTCTGATACCTTCCAGGACTGTCAGGTTCAGAGAAGGCAGTGGAAAGGGGCCCGTGATTCATGGGCTGGGCTGATCTCTGACTTTGTGCTGCCTGGCTGGTCTGGTCCTGTCCCTGTCTGACCATTATTCAACCCTATGATGTATCCCCAGCTGTCTACAGCTGCTGGTGCCCTCACCCAGTCAGGTGTTCAGTGGTGCCAGCAGCTGGTAATGGCGGTGGTGCATGGGTTACTTCACCCTTGCTGTAGATACCATGCTCCCATGAGTACTTACGAAAGCATCAAAAGAATAGGACAAGGGAGAAACAGCTTGGAGATGGATAAACTTACACTGAACATTTACCCTGAAGAAACTCTTCTAAACTAAAAGAGAGTCTTAAATGAGAAAAAACTAAGATATCTTGGACTGGAAATTTTAAGTACCTTTACCCCACATATCCAGTGGCACCAGTCTCAGGAAAAATTTTAATTGTCATAGAAATAGAGGATATATCAATTTTTTTTTTGCAGATATAAATGTGGTAGGTAAATTCTGACACTCATCCACATTACCCTTTATAAAAATGTCACAATTTAAAAGGTGAGGATGGTAATCTTGGATCTGCTTTATCGATGAAAAAAAAATCATTCACAGTGTATAGTACTTTATTATGTATGTCCCACCTTTCCACAGGGTTGATCACAACACTCAAATGTGTCCTGGTGTTATTATGGAAAAAATAAGTCCAGACTATTCTGATCCCAAAGTCTCAGAAAAAAAAAAAAATTCTCCCAATGACAACTTGGTATTTTGTGATAGGGGTGGGAGGAGGCACTGTAGACATAACAATCCATTTGATACATTTTTCAGATTTCTGGGGTAGAGATAAATATGAATTTATCCTTGCAGCAGAGAAGAAACTAGAATTCCATACACATAGCCACAGCTCGGGTCACTGCATTCCATCTACCATTAAGACAAAGAGCAAAGAGATTCACACCAAGCAAGGTATGTGGTCTGTATATTACACACTCTCCAGTGATTCTTCTTTCATTTGTTACTGAATATTGTGTGCTGAGACTCATCAAACTAAGCTTTTAACAGCATTTGGAAAATAAATATGTTGCCTGTGTTCTCTGCACATAGGGAGTATTATTTGCCTTTGTTTCACAGTATGACTTAGAAATGCACACAGTTTCTCTGTGTCTCTGTCAACAAAGGCTTTTTCATCCTTTATCAGATTAGCAATGTCCAGTTTCAGTCTCAGATCTGGACCATGATCATTCCTACCATTTTTTGGTCCTTTTTTGGTCTTTCTTCTATCAGGATCTAGCTGGTATAAATAGAAAGGACCAAAATTTGGGACTCAAAAGCCCTGGGTTCAAGTTCTATATGCTATTGTGTACTTTGGACACATCTCTTTTCTAAAACTTCCATAAGTAAGATACTCCCATGGGGTACTTTGTGTTAACATGTGAAAGGGGCCAAATATATTTAATAATTAAATGTGGGCACCATTCTTATTGGCATTATGCTCCTTTACTGTTAAAACTACTGAGGTGGCATATGTTGATTTGAGAATTCTTACTTTAAAAAAAAGCTGTTGAAAGCTAATTCAATACTGAAAATTATTTGAATCCCTTCTAACTAATATCCTCTGCACAAAGTCATTCACTCCCTCTTTTTTAGCAGATTAATGGTTTTGGAGTTCTATTACTTGATCCTTTTTTTTTGCCTTCTTTCTCGCCTCTCTTTTTATATTGTCTAGTTGGCTTTGACCATCATTCAATGTGGTACTATAAATATAAAAATCAAAATTTATTGAAATGTTTTTCCCTGATAACACTAATATTATAGCTTCTCCCCTTCTTTGCAAGCTACAAATCCCAAGTTTGTTCTGAGGCTGGTAGGCTGTGTTCCTGCCGGCCCTCTGAGTTATCTGATTGTGGCCCATCGGGCACCAGTCCCCAGCTCTGATCTTCTGACTTTGGCTTCTGTCAACTTCCCTGCTCCCCGTACCTTTCCTGTGGTTACAAGGCCTTTCCGATTCAGCTCTCTGAGAAGTTTCTAGTCTCTTTCTTCTACCATGGAATGGCAACATAAGCTCTTCCTGTAAGATTTCCTCTGTTGCGGCCAGTTATGCATCTCTTTTTTCTGCTTCATAGACTGCACGTAAAGGAAGAAGATCACTTCAGATCCAGCCGCCCACTACTTACAAAAGTACTAGAGGCTTAAATGTGATAGCCTGAGTGGATGGCATCACTGCAAAGTGTGTTTTCTTTCAGGCAACAGCACACGGGGACGTGCCTATATTCTCAGTCTCTCCTTCTCTCTCACCTCCCACCACCCTTTGCAGCTCCTTGTCTGAATTATGGTGTTTATTTTTTAAAAGGCAACAAAATACCCTGAAGAGAGCTCAATATAATGAGAGGACTGATAAGCAAGCTGAATTGAGACAGATTCTCACAGCGTTTCTATCAAAAAAGAAAACATATCACACTTCAACAACTAATTCTCTGCAAGAATGTTCAGATTTCAAAGTGAATCTCTGAATGGGAAAGCATACAAACCAGGCCAAGGTTTTAACATTCCACCCCACTACCTCTTTTCTCTTGTAGACATTTACCTGTCACAAACTGAATAGAAATATCCCTGTTCCTATTCCAGGAAACCTAGCTTAATAGTTCCTATGAAAATCAATAGGTTTCAACTGACAGAATGCTTAAAGAAGTTTCACTTCACTTGACACAGCTTGTTATCCGCAAGTTACTTTCATTAATGTGTTTGGAGACCTCATTTGGGCCCAAAAAGTGTATTTGAGCTAGTGATTTATTATTTTCCTCTCCGTCACTGACCAAAGGTGACCTTGCTTCACTTTTAGAGGATATTCATGAGTGGTTAAAAGTGGCTATGGCAACATTTAAGAGATGCATATGTTTAACTCAGATTGACCCAGACATCTCTCTTACGTACATCATAACAAATGGAATATGAATGGCCCATGGGCAGTTTTGTGTGTTCCCCAAGGCCAGGTAGAAAGAGACAAGAACAGGTAATCTTCAGTTTATCCAGTGGCATAAATGGTATTAACTCTATTTTAGAATGGAGGAACACAGAAATCTCCTGCAATGAAGATGTCCTGAAGATTCACCTACCAAGAATTGGGGAGGAGGCCTGTGTATATTGTACAGTTTAATCTAGAGCAACCTTTCAAATTCTCCCACAACATATTTATATACTCCAATAGTTAACTCATAAGAATATAAGGAAAAATGAATAGAGATTAAAAACTAACTCACAGAATGATTAGCAAATCACAATGTGTGGTTCTTCAACTAAATGAGAAGACAGTAATAGGCCTCTTTCTTCTTTTCACACTTACAAAAATTTTTTAAAAGATAAAGGCATTCTCTAGTAAATTAAATTATTCAACAAAAACCTTTACAGAAATGTATAGGTAATTTTACATTACAATAACTAAAATATGACAAAACTCAGACCTGGAACAGCTTCTTCATTGTAGATCTAGTCACATTGCTCCAATGGTAAGAACCAGGATCTAGCAATCACAAACATCCTAGACTTGTTTAAGTAGGTCATAGGATCAGAAATATTTATTTAGTGTCATGTTAAATTTGATTGATAATGGTAGTAACATATATACCCCTTTTCACCAGAAATTTTAAAAACACTCCAAAAACAATATAATTAATCTTATTCATACAGTATTGCACAGGATGTCTGGTACTGCTAAGTGCTCAGTTTTAAATGAAACTGATGAGAACATTAGAATTGGATAGAATGAAGTGGTACCATCATAATATAAAATATCTGTGTGGACTCATTATAATTAATAATACGAATAATGTTCCCATTTATTACAAGTTTCCTGGGTGTTGAGAAATATTTTACACAAATTCTCATTTTAATCTTCACTAGAAAACACCGTGAGTTAGATGTTCTTAAAGCCATTTTACAGATGAAGAAACTAAGATTGAGAGATTTATACAATTTGTTGTAAAGCCACACAAGCATTAATTGGCAGAAGTGATCTTGAACTCCATCTGTCTGGCTCCAGAGCCCATAATAACAACCCGCAGCTGCCGAGCCATTCTTAAGGAAAGTCAGAATACTTATGCATTCTGAACTGACATGCTGAGATTGGTTCTCAAAGTCATAAATTCTGAATTTATAGGCTGAGATTAATTCTTAGACTCAGTACTGGGTATTTCATGAAAGGGCATGGATTTTACAGTAAGATGAATGCAATCTCTACTAAGAGCTGAGCCACACAGTTGGAAATCTCACCTGAATTCTAGAATTCAAATATTTCTCCCTAAAATTCCGGGGACACTATAAATGATTGGGGAGCATAATTTTCTTAAATCTTAATCAGTTCTTCAATATAAGCCATATTGATAGGGCTGAAGTGCCACTATTTAGATATACCCTCAGGGATGTACTCCTAAGGAAGAAAGGTAAAGCATGTGACTCTCTCCTGAAATAGTAACTACATTATCACTATGCCATTCTTCAAAAGTTGTGATTCCTTTCAACTCAGCAAAATTCAGTCCAAACTGAAGGTTCCATCTGCTTAATCTGTTCAAATTTTGACACTTTTTTGAATCTATTTTTCTCATTGTATGTAGTTTTAAGTTCAGCATATTCAAAAGTCATGTAATATCAGTAAAAAGGTTCTACCTTGTAAATCACTGGTTGTCCTAATAGCTGTATCTATCAGAATCCTTTAATGCCCCAAAGTTGTTAATCTGAGGAAGTAGCTTAGTAAATCTTTCTTCTCTACTTCAATTTCTTCTAAAAATCACAAAAAAATGGAGATGATGAAGGGCTCAGGTATGAAGGAAAAAAAGTCTTGTTTCCTTCACCATTGACTCATGTTTTACAAAGTTCACAGTAAAAATCCCATTGATATCTGCCAATCAATTAGTTCTTACATGCAAGGTAATGAAGTACTTATGGGCAATAAGATATGGCACTGCCTGCGAACCTGTAACTGTTGCAAAATAAAAAATTTACAAAACAGGCTACCTTTTTCTTAAGAGGTAAGTATGGATGCCTCTCCTAGAGATTTGATGACTACTTCAGTACAAGGACCATTAATTCTAAGTGGAAAAAAAATTAAACAAATGCATGACCACAAAAGCCTTTTAATTCATTTCCCTCTCTTGTTTCCTCTTACTGTCCCCAAAGCTTTATCATTATAATGACTGAGATGAATTATAATGAATGAGATGAATGGATATTGTTTCTGGAAATGTCCAGGTACAAAGTTGATTTGACTATAATTTTCTGTTTTCTGGCACTTCAGTGCCAGTCACTGATGTTTATCATAACAATTAGAAACTGCGTGATTTAGAAATGCTTTTTGAATGGCCAGAAGAAATGCTAAGGTATGAAAAATAGGATCTCAATGTTGAAGTATGTTTTAACCCAAATTTTTGGTATGATAATTTTCATATATACTAAAATGCTGAAATACCAGCAGGAAATACTGTCCTAAATTCAGTAATTGTTGATATTTCCATATTTTCTTTCCCCTTATGGACACACACATACTCACACATACTTTTTTATTGTCTAACTATTTGAAAGTAAGTTGCAGACATTATTACCTTGGTTGATACGTGTTTTTTAAAATTTTTTAATGTTTGTATTTATTTGAGAGAGAGAGAAAGATAGGACACAAGTGGGGGAGGGGCAGAGATAGAGGGAGATACAGAATCTGAAGCAGGCTCCAGGCTCTGAGCTGTCAGCACAGAGCCCTATGTGGGGCTTGAACTCATGAGCTGCAAGATCATGACCTGAGCTGAAATTGGACACTCAACTGACTGAGCCACCCAGGCACCTCGATATGTTTTTTAATGTATACTAATTCTAAGAAATGTAGTTATCTATATATAAAGTGCATGGTATTATATCCATATATAAAATATATGGTAATTAAAAATATTTTTATTATATGTTTATTTCCCATAAAGATATTTTATTTGTTAAAATACCCAATGGCCTAAACACAACAATTCACTTTAGGTTTATTATCAGTATTAAGTCTGTCCTGTACCTGACCACCAAAGAGATATGGATTTCTCCAGAAGGGCTGGTGTTTTAGTCTGTCTTCCTATAGGTAAATTAGAGTTGTTGTCTATCACTCAGACATGTGAGTGCCTAATGGATTCTCAGTGATGAATTGGGAGTAAGTCTCTTATTGCCAATGTAAACTAAATCCTCCCCCAAATATTAAGCTGTGAGAAAAGTACATAATATTGCCATAAAATAAATTTGGGTCCTGAAAAAGTATTTAAACAGATCCTGGGAGAGAGGATAACTGTCATCAAATAATTAACTGTAAAAGAGATGGGAAATCTTTCTTGGACTTAAAAATGTTCATATGTGAATTTAATCACCTATAACCTGGGTAAGTTTTCTTAGGTTTATTAAACTTTCTTGAATGTGATAATAAGTTTCACTCATCTTCAGATAAAATATTGAATGGCATATTTTGAAATTCACCTTAGAAGTGTTCTCTTATAGATCATATAATGGGCACAAACGTGCCCCCCCCCCCCCAAAAAAAGACATTTTGAAGTCCTAACCACCAGCACTTCTGAAAGTGACTTGATTTGGAAAGTGGGTTGTTGTAGATGTAAGTAGTTAATGTAGGATGATGTCATAGTGGAGCAGGGCCAACTTCTAATCCAGTAGGGATGGATTGTAAGAGGACAATTTGAACACAGACAATGCACAGAGGGAAGATGAGATGGCACATAGGGGGAAGATGGCCATGTACCAACGGAGACAGAGATTAGAGTGACACATCTGCAAGTCAGGCTTCTGTCACCAGAAGCAAGGAGAGACGCATGGAACAGGTTCTCCCTCAGTGCCCTCACCAAGAGTCAACCCTGCCAAAACCTTGACTTCAGACTTCTGGCCTCCAAACTCTAAGAGAACAAATTTCCATTCTTTTAAGCCTTCCAGTTTGGGGCAGTTTATTACACCACACCCAGGAAATTCTCACAGCTGGCTGATAATAGATGATAGATAAGCAGACAGACAATCTTTCAGACCTTTTAGGTTTATGCCCAGTCGTAAAATGAGGACCTGAGGAACTTACAAGTGAAGCAGTATAGTGGTCCCAAAGTTATTAGTTGAACCACATAAAATTACCATTAAAATTTTTTTTTTTTAATTTTAGAGGGGGTAGGGGCAAAGGGGTGGGAAGAAAGAGAGAGAGAGAGAGAGAGAGAGAGAGAGAGAGAGAGAGAGAACCTTAAGCAGGATCCACACTCAGAGCTGAGCCCAATACGAGGCTCAATCCTACGACCCTGGGATCATGACCTGAACCAAAATCAACAGTTGGATGCTCAACCAACTGAGCCCCGCAAGTGCCTTAAAATTACCATTTTTGTAGGTAAAAAAATGATTTAATAGAGGCAGTTTCATGTGGCTCAATCTAATAAATAGATTACATAAATAATTCAAGTTTTCTAAAGCCCCCTTTTCTTTTTTCTTTTGTTTTAATGTTTATTTATTTTTGAGAGAGAGAGAGAGAGAGAAAACACACGAGCAGATGAGTGGCAGAGAGAGAGGGAGACACAGAATCCAAAGCAGGCTCTGGGCTCTGAGCTATCAGCATAGAGCCTGATGCAGGGCTTGAACTCACGAACCATGAGATCATGACCTAAGCCAAAGTCAGACACTTAACTGACTGAGCCACTCAGGCACCCCTAAAGCCCCCTTTGCCCTGAAAGAGATCTTTAACTGAATTCACTAGGAAAATACTTTATTTTCCCTGCATTGCTTTTCTTCTCTAAATAGATTCTTAGGCTTCATTCATTTATTTCATTTAGATAAGGAAGTTGTATCTTCATGACCTATATGAAATTAAACACTGGAGGCAATTGCTTTCTGAGATTTTGCCTGCTATTTCTCTTGTTTACACATCTCTGTGAATAGTTTATTCTAGGAGACAATGCTGGAAATTCCACCCAATTGACGTTCAAAACTTGGGTTTCCCCAGGGGATTTTCTCTTATTCCATTTGGCACAGCAGTAACTGTGTTTGACTGTGTTTGACAACATCTGCCTTCTAGCACCGCTCTGCAGCTCATCTGACACTTGGTTCCCATCCACATTTTCTTCCTGCCTGTCTTCTAGGGAAGATGTTTCCACAACAGAGGTGGAGAAGAGAAGACAGCAAGGGCAAACCAGAGCTTTAGTTTCCCAATGAATGAGCCACAAACTCACCAAATGTCTTCGCCTGTCCCTTATTCCAATTCATTCAAAGATTTTTTACATAATCCAATATTTTCTAAACCAGCCCTCTGTCTTTTGGGATTCTGAGCACTCTGATGTCAGTTTTGAGTGTTTCTTTTCCTAGACATTCATACAGCGAATCCTTTTCAGAGTTTCCTCAACTACGAAAATAAAATAACCACTTATAAATTTTACTGACAATTTTTTTTAACCAGCAGGAAAGAAGATAGCCAAGTCCAGAAACATCTCTTGTGTGACCACTGCTAGAGCATGCCAACTTATTTTCATAGAAAGCAGATATTTAATAGGAAGTTCATTTCATAAAATTTTAATAATCCTAATTCAAATAAATGTTATGACTCTAAGAAATTGATTTAAGAGAAAACACCAAAACTTACCAATCAGAAGATTTCTCTACATTCTGGAATACCTTAAATCATTGCCTACACCAGGTAGGAAATCCAGAATATAGGGTTTATAGCAGCAACTGCCATTTAAATTATTAAATTATTTTTCAATTAGACTCTTTGTTATTTTGCTGTGACTTTAAATTCTAACAGATTATTTCAAAATGTCATTCTACTTCTCAATAGAAAAAAATCCCATGCCATTATTCTCTTCTTCATTATATGAGATTCTAAAATTTCCCTGTGCCAGACAATATACATAAACAGCTGGTGATATTAAGCTGACTTAAAAAAAAATCCCTTGGCCTAAAAGAGGTATTACTTGACTACAAAATTTATATTTCTCTCCTCAGCATACTTTACAGCTGGGTTTTCAGAAGTATATAAATTTCACATATGTGTTCACATAGAATTTGAGAAAGGAAGAATGTGTGTTTTTGTGGTTTTGTAAGGGGAAATTCCCTAGGGACGGAGAGTGCCAGTAGGGTATTAGAGTGATCAATACTCCCCGGGTGCAGAAACTACCATGAGGTAGTGTTAGATGCTGCCATTTGTATCATGAACTGTCACCTGCTGCATTTCATACTCATTAGAGATGAGCCTAAGTACCTTTGCCCCCTCAGCTCATCTACAAGTATATGGCAAGAAGAAGCAATAAGAAAATACAATCCTTCCTCCTTCAAATAGAGACTTCTTAAACGAGCAGGCTCAGTCCTTGAAACGATGACATTAGTCTGGTTGCACTCTACCAAAACAAACCCAACATTTGAAAATCAACTTAGAAGCTGATGACTCCTTTCACAAATACTTCTATTTGTATTTCACTTAGGTATTTTTAAACAGCAAGATTTTCTAGTATATAAAACTGTGATTGGAGATTTTATATACATATAAAATACACACACACACACACACACACACACACACACGCATGCACGCGCACAGATATATCTGAAAATTTGACTGGTATACAAAGCAAATTCTATCTCCCAGCTCTAAATGCTTTTTCTTACCACACTTATCCCCAACAACCACATCCAATCTGAGATCCAGTTGCTTTCAAAGAGGCACACAGTTTCCATCAGAAAACAACAGATTTGGCTACACTCTCATAATAAAGATTCAAATGAGTTAGCTGCATACAGCAATTCTCTGACCTCTTTGTCCTGTGAATTAGGGTTCCTGATTTCTCCAGGTCACAGATCCCTTAAAGATGCTGTTATATAATGAAATAAACTTACTGTTTTCTTTAACACTTTGAGAGCATAAGGCTTCTGGGTCCCCTTCTGTTTGCATCTGTACACAATGGATGTAGCACCCCTTGAGGGGGAAAAAGACAAAAAGAAAATGTTATGCTCTGGACATGAAATCAAGGGGAAAGCTTGAAAATAAGTATCTCTTGCAGTTACCCTCATAACTGACAAGTGTTTATAAGTTATTCCATAGGACCAGCCCAACTGTTGAGAGTATTTTTTTTTCCTCACAACTAAATACAGTTTGCTCAGAAAAATTCTAGCTTTCCATTCTGTTCTTTTCCTCCTGGCCCATCCCTATATAAATAACATGCCCAGGGCTGCTGCTGCATTCAGTAGGCTCTGGCATAACTGAGCCTACTGAATGCTTTTGCTACTGAAAATAGCTTTTGTCCAGGTAGCAAAACCTGAACACTGAATGAATGCTACCTGAACATAGCTTTTGGAGGATATCCACCAAATTCGTTCAAAGTCCCTGAACTTTCCTAGAAGTAGGTGTCTGGAGTAAAATTAGCCATATGGCTCCAGGGAGAGGGGCAAGCGAACAGGGGACCCTGTGAATTTACAACAATTCATTTGAGGCCCTGGCATTCTCCCAGAGCCAACATTAGTCCCACAAGGATTCTGGATCTTTCATCTTGGTGAACACTGTTACCATTTATTTATATATGCCCTAACAAAAATAATTATGTGAGAAGTTCAGGAGAAAATACTATAGAAATGGTCAAAGACATACAGAGAAAAAGTAGATCTACCTCCCTATAAAAAACTCAAGCACAGAACGTGTTTTACGTATAATGGGGAATGGCAAGAAAGGACTCAATAACTATCTTCACACATGAAAGACACATACATACTAAAAAGAGAATATTAAAAAGCAGACAGTGTGATCCTCATGTTCCCTCTCTACACATGAGAGGAAGACAATGAAATAGAGACAAAAGAGGCTCATAGACCAAGCAGGCTTAAGTTACAACCTCAGAAAGAGAACTTCCGATAAATCTTAAAATAAGATCAGTTGAAGTCAATCTGTCACGCTTTGAATATTAGGTTAAAGGACCTCTTATGACATACTCAATCCTATGATTCTGAAATTCTGAGTAAGTGTGAACGAATTATAGAAATCAAACATGTTCCTTACTGCCCATTCACAATCCATTTTTAACAGAGTGAGGAAAAGTTAGGAACTGGTGGTGTATGTGCCAATAGAGAAGAAAAATTTCAACGCATTTTTAAAAACTTTGGGAAGACATAACATATACACAAGAAATAAAGGGTTTTAGAAACAGAATAAGTAGAGGTAAATATAAAATTCAACTTTATTTTTATTTTTTTAAATATTTTTTTTTCAACGTTTATTTTATTTTTGGGACAGAGAGAGACAGAGCATGAATGGGGGAGGGGCAGAGAGAGAGGGAGACACAGAATCGGAAACAGGCTCCAGGCTCTGAGCCATCAGCCCAGAGCCTGACGCGGGGCTCGAACTCACGGACCGCGAGATCGTGACCTGGCTGAAGTCGGACGCTTAACCGACTGTGCCACCCAGGCGCCCCTCAACTTTATTTTTAATTGTCTAAAAGATAACTATCTAAAGCAAAACTATTGACAATGCATTGTATTTATAGCATATGTAAAGTAAAATGCATGACAACAGCACAAAGAAGAGGGGAATAAATTAGAAAAATACTGTTGGGTCCTTATACTACATCTTAAGTATTATGAAATTATTTAAAGGTAGACTCTAATTAATTAAAGATGTATATTGTATAGCCTAGGACAATGAATAAAATAACTTAAATAATCAGTAAAGAAAAAAGAATCAATAATGAAACTAAAATGTAATAATCAAAAATGAAATGTGAGAGAGGAAGAAACAAAAGATTAAAAATAAAAGTTAAAAATATGGTGGATCTTAATCTAATCATATTAGTAATTACATTAAATATAAACTTTATAAACACATTAATCAAAATCAAAGATCAGTAGACTGGATTGAAAAACCAAGATCAAACTATATGCTAGGTACAATAAACCTATTTAAATATAAAGGCATATATATGTTAAAAATAAAATTATAGGAAAGAGATACTATGCAAACACTCATCAAAAGAAAGCAGAAATAGCTATATCAATATCATGTCAGCCAGACTTCAGAGTAAATATGAAGATAGAAATTACTTAATTATGAAGGGGTCAATTTCCCAGCATGACATAACAAACATAAATATGCATGTACCTAACAACATCACTTCAAAGTACATGAAGCAAAAACTGATAGAACTGAAGGAGAAAAAGACAAATCCACAAATACAATTGGAGACTTCAACACACCCTCCCAGGAAATTATAGGATAAATGGACAAATTATCACCAGGGATAGAAGACATGGACATTATTTTTTAATTATTATTATTATTATTTACATGTTTATTTTGAAAGAGAGAGTGTGTGCACAGAAGAGGAGCAGAGAGACAGAGAATCCGAAGCAGGCTCCATGCTGCAGGGCGAGCTCTCACAAACTGGTGAGATCATGACCTGAGCAGAAATCAAGAGTCAGACATTTAACTGACTAAGCTACCCAGGTGCCCCAGGGCACGAGTGAACATTATTAACTAAACTAACCTAAACTGACATTAAGAGAAAACTACACAAACACAGCAGAATACACATTGTCTTCAAAGTTAGAAGATTCACATAGTTGATTTCCAGACTTAGTACACAGCTACAGTAATCAAGAGAGCAGTGTTGGAGAAAGAATAAACATGGAAAGGAAGGTAATAAAAAAAAATAATCCAGATACAGTTATAAACATATAGGGCCCGTTGGTTTCTAACAAAGGTAAAAAAGGCAATTCAGTGAAGAAAGGGCAGTCTTTCCAACATAAATAGTGCTGGAACAGCTGGATACTCATATGCATCAAATAAGCAAAACAAAACAAAAACGTTTATCCAAACTCACACTCTACCAAAAAATTCTCAAAATGGAGCACAGATATAAATATAAAACTTAGAATTCTAAAACTTGGGAAAAAAAATAAGCATGAAAGAAAATTTTGTGACCTTCAGTTAGGCAATGATTTCTTACATACAAAACCAAAGCACAATAAATCAAAGAACAAATGAATAAACTGGACCTAAGTTAAATTAAAAATATCCACTCTTTGAAAGTCAGAGACAGGGAGAAAATTTTTACAAGTCACTGTATCTGATGAAGGACTTCTATCTAGAATTACAAAGAAACTCAAAGTCAATCAATAAAAAATAATGGATTTCAAAAATGAACCAAAGATTTTCACATATACTTCACTTCACCAAAGAAAATATATAGGTGGCAAAATTTGCACAAAGATGCTCAACATCATTAGTTGTTAGGGAAATGAAAATTAAAACCACCATGAGATACAACTACATACCTAACGGAACGCCTTAAAGAAAAGAGAGAGACTGTGTGTACCATGAGCTGGCAAACAAGTAGAGCAACTAACACCTATACACTACTGGAGGGAATGCAAAATGGTACTGCCACTTTGGAAAACAGCTTTGCAGCTTCTTATAAAATTAAGAATACGGTACAATCCATCCAACTCACTCTTAGGTGTTTGCCCAAGTTAGCTGAAAGCTATGTTCACTCACAAACTTGAAAACAAATCTTTTTGTCAGCTTATTAATAATCATCAAACACTGTCAACAACTCCAATATCCCTCAACTGCAAAATGGATTAACAATCTGTGACACATCCATATAGGGGAATACTATCTAGAAATAAAAAGGACAAACTAGTGTGCACACAGCAACTTGGATGACTCTCTAATACCCTAAGTGAAAGAAGCCATGTTCAAAAGACTATATGCTGTGTCACTCCATTTATATAATATTCTTGCAAAACAGAAAATAGATTAGCTCTCAGAGATAAGGGAGGAACTGACTACAAACGAGTATGGGAGAGTTTTTTAGCATGATGGAACTTGTATATCTTGTGGTGGTAGTTATACAACTATATACATTTGTTAAAATAGGTAGAGATGTAGAATAAAATAGGTGAAACTTCCTATATGTAATCATACCTTGATAAAAAATACAATGAAAAATCTTCCCAAGAAAATCATATTGTTCAAAGGTAAGATTTTTAAAAAATTATCAAAATGTAGGCCATATCATTCAACTTAGTCTATGTTTATTTAATGGTAACTCATGAAATTTAAAAAAAAAAAGCAAAGAAAAGAAAAGAAATTCAAGGGAAAGTGATTCGCAAACACTGAAGAAAACTAAATATCTTATACCCATTTTTATACCAATTGAAAAATTAATATACTCAAATATTCATGTAAAAGATATATATTAAATATCCATTTCTTAATTTCCTTATCACATTAAATTAACCTGTCAATAATTTCAGTATATAAATCACTGTCTTAGTAAAAGTCTTCCAAAAATTTTTAACAAAATACATTCTTGACTGATCAACCTCAGGACACAAGTATGCTAGAAATAACCTAAAACATTTTTTTTAATTTTAATTTTTTACTCTTTATACATGAGGAATCTATTAAGAGATTCCATTTTGCTAATTAATAGACTTATTAATATTAACACATCTTTTAATTTTTTCAACCTTTTTGATATATAACTGACATGTAACATGCAAATTTAAGGTGTACAACGTAATGATTTGACATATGTACATACTGTAAAATAATTACTACAATAAGATTAGTTAATATATCCATAACCCCACATAGTTGCAATTTTAGGAATGACTTTGCTTTTTTTTAGAGGATGGAAAGATTAAGTAAAAAGAACAGAACAGCTGAAATAAATTTATATGAAAATAACATTTAAGTAATTTCTCTAAAGTATAACCTATTTTCTTTGCTGAAATTAAATGATTAGCTTAAAATGTGTTCATATAATTCTAGAAAGAAACCATGTTTCAGGAAGTTTTAGAGAATTAGGATGAAAATGCCTAACTTTAAGACCATTTAGAATCATGGGCATTCTCCCAGTAAGGAGGGCTATAAATCAGTGATTGACTTTCTATGGAAGGATTTATTACGACTTTTGTGATTTTGAGGTTGAAGCAATAGAGCTTGGCTTCCTTTGGCATCAGACTGACAACGTGCTCTTTGGAAATGCAAGAGAACTTCAGATACAGAATCTCTTAAAACAGAGAAGTCTGGAGGGGGTGTTAACTATGCTGCATGGCCCCAGGGGTCTCTGTAATGATATGCTTCATAGTCATTCAAAATGGTCTTTGTCAAGTGTGTGAAGACTCGTAAGTTATGAGTTTCATTTTTTTTTTTAATGGGACGGGTCTTGAAATGGAACCAAAGGATCTTGTTATCTTTTTCCAATGTTGAATGTTTTTTCTAATAGGTCAAAATATTAATCATTTTAAAACATTTCAATGCATTGATTTCTTGTTCCATTTATTTTTGCATTTCATTTAAAGTTTTTTGTTTGTTTGTTTTTTGTTTTTCAATGTGTATGTGCTTTCAGGAAAGATCCTCTGAATGCTCATTAGGGAAAGGTTGAAGAACAAGGCTGTGATTTATACGAACTGTCAATCATACGCTGAAAACATAATGTGTGCAACTCTACATGTCATTGTATTTCTTCTACCTGATTGACTTGCTATTATTTAACCAGCCTGTTCTTTTCATTGATTTTTGTTTTTTTTAGATTAGATGAATTGTTAAGAAGACTGGTTATAACCTCAAAATTGATTCTTCTTGGGGGTGAAAGTAGAGTCATATTCAGGAACAGGAGCCTGAAAGAGTCAAAGTCTCTAAATGTTTAATGTCAGCACACATCTTGCCCCATTGCAGTGACAGTTTTTCATTGTTTCATTCTGCATCCCTGTCAGCTGCAACCCCTCAGTGCTCTTCAATACTTAAGTGTTTCAAGATGTTCTTCGGTCACCAAAGACAAAAATAAAATCTGAACCTTAAACCAACAAAGAACAGGAGGAAAAGCTGCTGAAATGATTTAATTACTGATTTGGCATTTTCAATCTACAACTTGAAGAATGGGCTAACCTTTAGAATTTAGAAAGTTGTTATTAGACCTGGAGGTTTTCCAAGTCAGTTAAATTTTACAGTCCTGAAGTAAATCTCAAAAATATCATGTCAAGGAATGACAGTAAACCCCAGATTTTAAAGAAGTGCTAGAAGCCCAAGGTTTTAATAAGGTTGTGTTCAGAATTTCAGTCTATCCACAACTACACTCTCCCTTTTCTTGTTAAATCCTGCAGGGGGCAAGGGCAAGCACTCTGCTTCAGTTATTAGGGCCATGACCCATCTTCCTACTTGAGGCCTTATCTGGACTCTTGTAACTGTCTTCTTGACAGTCTTATTTGTCATTTCACCCTGATTTTAGCTTGCTCTATACCCAGTCTTTTACGTCTAATTCCTGACCTATACCCCCTTCTTCAGGATCTATCCTGGCAAGTGCTTAACTCTTCACTTCTGATCCCCAACTCAAAGCATGAACTATTATATTCTCCACTTGGTGAGTGTCCAGTTTCTCACCACCCCCCCCCACCCCATTAACAATTACTCTCAGCACCTAGTGTGACTTTGTTCCTAGTCCTGGATCTCTGCAAGGACTGGCTTAAATATGATGCCTTTAGTTACAAAATTTAACAAAACCCCTGCCCTAAGATAAAGTAAGTGGTTAAGAAGCTTTGGAATCCAAATGCTGAATTTTAGCTACAAAAAAAGCAAACAAAAAAACAGCTTCAAATTATCAGGTTGCCTTAAGTATTTCTTTTCAATTAGCAAGTAATGTGACAAAAAAAAAGAAAGAAAAAGAAAAAAAAGCAATGTGACAATAAATACTGTGGACATAAAAGGTCTTGATACTCTTTTCAGTCCTTCCCTTTGTTTGCTTTAAAATATTTACTGCCTCATATGTTGGCCATTAGAATCAATTAACCAAACGCTTTATGAAGACTTATTATTTTTCTTTTCTGTTTAAATGAGTGTGTGCATACCTGTAGCACACATGGAACTGAATTTCCAATCAATTGTTTAATGCCACCATACATTCTGAGGATAGCTACTGCTCTTTTTGTCACCTTTCTTCTCCATTCCCTGACCCATTCCCTTCTATTCCATATCGTCTACTACAACATGTCTACTATATTTATATATATCCATTTAATCCAACCTTCACACCTTCACTTAAGCCTAATAATTTCAATATGCAATATATGCTACTGTTTTTGTATACTGTTTGCCATAAATTTTTTCTAGCTTTATTGAGATGTAATTGACATATAGCATTGTCTGAGTTTAAGGTGTACAACATGTTGATCTGATACCCTTACATATTGTGAAATGATTACCACAGTAGGGTTAGTTTAACATCTCCATCACCTCACATGATTACCATTTCTTTTCTGTGGTGAGAATATTTAAGATTTATTCTCTTAGCAACTTTCAAGTATATAATGCTATAAATATAATCACTAAGCTGTATGTTAGATCCCCTGAAGCTACTCATCTTATAAGTGCAAGGTTGTAACCTTTGACTATTTCCCCAGCCTCTGGCAACTGCCATCCTACTCTGTTTGAGTTCAGCTTTTTTAGATTCCACATATAAGTGATATATACAGTACATATTCTTTCTCTGCCTGACTTATTTCACTTAGCATAATGCCCTCAAGGTCTATCTATGTTATTGCAAGTGGCAGGATGTCCTTCATTCTCATGGCTACATACATACATATATACATGCATACATACATAAATAAACATCTTTATCCATTCATCTGTTGATGAACACTTAAGTTGCTCCCATACCTTGGTGATTGTGAATAATGCTGCAATGAATAAGGGAATGCAGATCTCTCTTCAAGATCCTGATTTTTGTTTTCTTTGTATATATACCCAGAAGTGGGATTGCTGGACCACATGGTAATTCTATTTTTAATTTTTCAAGGAACCTCATACTGTTTTCTGTAACAGCTGCATCAATTTACATTCCCACCAACAGTGTATAAGGGTTCCCTTTTCTCCACATCCTTGTCTCTTGTCTTCTTGATGATAGCAATTCTAACAGGTGTGAGGTGATATCATATTGTGGTTTTGATTTGCATCTCCCTGATGATTAGTGATGTTGAGCATCTTTTCACGTACCTATTAGCCATTTGGATGTCTTCTTTGGAAAAGCGTCTGTTTGGTTCCTCTGTTCATTCTTAGATTGGATTATTTGTTTTTTGCCTTTTAATTTGAGTAGTTCATTTACAATAAACATTATTAATGATATGGTTGGGTTTAAGTCATCCACATTGCTATTTGTTTCATTTGGTCTTTGTTATTTTTTCTATACTTTCCTGCTCTCTTTTGGATTTAATATTATAGTTTTCCCAGTATTCTATTTTATACTTCTCTTGGCCTTTAAGGTATACCTTATTGTTTTACTTTTTGTAATGATTGCTCTCAGGATTACAGTATATACCCTTACTTGTTATAGTCTGCTCATAGTCTGCTTAATGCTGTAAAATACAAAAACCTCAACATAGTAATTCCATTTACCACCTTCCCTTCCTTCCCTATCCTACTTAGAACTACTGTTTTCATGTATTTTACTTCCACGATGATTTTATTTTGCTTCAAATAATTAGATGTTTTAAAAGATATTAAAGAAGAATGAAAAAGAGTCTTTTACATTACCTATCACCTATATTCTTCTATTTCTAATGGTCTTCATTTCTTCCTATAAAACGTAATTTCCATCTTGCATTATATTCCTTCAGTCCAAAGAAATTTCTTGAGCATTAATTGTGGTTCATGTGCACTGACAATAGATTTGCTCAGTGTTCATTTATTTTAAAATGTCTTTATTTATCTGTCATTCTTGAGAAATTTTTTTACTAGATGTAGAATTCTGGGCTGACAGGTTGTGTGTGTGTGTGTGTGGTGTGTGTGTGTGTGTGTGTGTGTGTGTGCATGCGCGCGCACGTGCACGTGCGTTTAGGACTCTAAAAGTATTCAGTCTTCTGACTTCCATTTTTTTCTGATGAGGTATTAGCCATAATTCATATTATTGTTCCCTGTATATATCATATCATCTTTGGTTGCTTTAAAGATTTTATCTTTACCTTTGGTTTCTGGCTTTTGACTATATGCCTAGGTGTGGTTTTCTTTTCATTTATTATGCTTGCTGCTCAATAAGCTTCTTGAATCTGCAAGGCTCTTTACCAAATTTGGAAAATGTTCGCCTATTGTTTCTCTAAACTCTTTTTCCTGCCCAATTCTTTCTCTCCTCTCCCTTTGGGACATATATTGCATGTATAGTAGCCTTCGTGATATTTTCTCACAGATTACAAAGGTTCTGCTCCTTTTTCCAACTGATTTGCTATTCTTCAAATTGGATGACTACTATTGATTTGTCCTCAAGTTTACTGACTCTTTATTCTGTGGCCTCTAATCCACTCTTAAGCCTATAAATTTTTAATTTGACATAATGTACTTTTCAATTCTAAAATGTCCATTAGGGTTTTTTTTTTTTATAGTGTCCATTTCTGTTCTGAGATGCCCCATATGTTTACACATTATGTAACTATTTTATTTCATGTTCCTGAATGTTTGTACTATAGTTGTTTTCTACTCCTCATCTGCTTATTCCAACATCTGGGTCATCTCCAAAGTCTGTGCTATTGACTGCTTTTTCCCACCTTGAGTACAGGTCCATATTTCTACTTCTTTAAATGTCTAGGTATTTTTTTATTGTTTGATAGACATTTTTAAATGATACATACTAGGGAGTCTGGATTATATTATTTTCTTTTTAAAAAGAGTTGCCTTTTTCAATAGCTGGTGGTGGAATTGTGGACACATCTTTTTGATCCTGTCCACTTTGGTTTTATTTGTTGTTAGAGCAAATCTATTTGTTTTTTGTTCTTGGTCCAATGTCATGGTCCTTGCTCTAGGGTGTGGTCTATACTCCCAAGGTATCACCTTGTTGAGATTTCAACCAAATATCTGAGGTTCTCAGTAAAGTCTCTCACCTTGGCTTGGCCAGAGAACCAATGTCTTCTAACAGTACATGCCTATTTCTCTGATACTCTGTTGATCCTATTTGGTCTCATAAAATTTCACTATACATTGTCCCCAGTGAGAGAACCATGGTGAGTGTGGTACTCACCTTGTGTTTCCCTTCTCTCCGGAACCAAAGTCCTGTTTAGTGTCTAAAAACAACTATCCCATGCATTATGTCCAGTAATTTACAGAAGTATAAATGTAGTACCTGTTACTCCATCATTGCCAGAGCAGAACTTCTCCCTTACAGTCTTCATTTTTATCAACTTATCAAGTTTGAAGCAGACATTATTGTTGCAAAAAAGAAAAACAATGTATTATTTCTTTATGCATTTATTAACAGTGCATTACAAATGTTGACAAAGCTTGTGCTAGAAGGAGATTAGTGAATGATAAATCCATAAAGGCAGAACTTAGAAATTCCCTTTGGCATTCCAGGCAGCTTTTAAACATCAATAGCTTCTGTTATTGTTTCTGAAGAAGAAAGGAATTTTGAGGCATGAGATATAATTTTATTATGTCAAAACATTGTGGCCAAGATTTTTTTCCTGTTGAATAGATGATCAAACAGACATATCTTAGGACAAAAACAACAAACCCATTTCAGATCACAGACCTTGAGACTGCTTCTAAAGGATTCATGTGGCTGGGAGCTGTACCAGATGGTTGCTACAGACAAGGAAGAGATTTCATCTCTCCCAGCTGTGACTTAGTCTTGTCACTGACATTCAGCAACATCTAGCATTTAATATTACAAAACTGTAAGTATTAGATATCAGTATGATCACTCCTTCAATAAGAAGCTTAGCAGGGACAAGGCTGGTAGCTTAGTTAACACACAGATGTTTGGCCTGCACAGGGTTTTTTTTAATGTTGAATGTCTTGCCAACATATAAATATTGAGGGATTTATCAAAAAATTCAGATTTCCAACTTCTCTTGAATCTCGAAACATTAATTTTTAATTTCTGTCCAGCAGTAGTTGATAAGACCAGAGTAGTAAATGATTTTTAGAGAGGGCCTGTACTCCCCTTAGTAGCTTTATGTATTTACATCACTGCCCAGATCCTGTGGCATACATATTTGCCTCCCCTGATTTAATGAACATTCAGGAAATAGGAATAACTGGTAACCAAAGCAAATACAAAGGCTCCTTTCCAGAGATATAGGTGGGATTATCACTTCCTAGAATATATTCCACTTCTCTGCTTCAAATTTCAGTTTAATGGTCAAAAGTCCATGATAATTATTCTATTTCACTGTGTCAAAGACACCATCAATTTTAAGAGGCATCATTATTCTGTGATCACTAAGAAAGAAAGAAAGAAAGAAAGAAAGAAAGAAAGAAAGAAAGAAAAGCAAAGCAAAGCTGTTACTGTTTAACTATGACAACCCATGGACTAAAGAATTCATCTTGATGGCAGAGGTGGAAAACTGTGCATTTTAATATCATATAAAAATGGTGATATCTTGTATGAATAGTACACACATGAATAGAATGCTTTCTAGTTGACAAATAAATTTCAATCTCTTCATAATTTCCATCTGCACTGAGGATCCCCATCTAGGCCTCTAGGCTCACTTCCTTTCAATCTTCCTCCTTTCTACTAGCACAATCACCATTCTAGAATAGAAACCTGACCAGGTCTGTCCTCGGTGCTCACTACCCCCATGAGCCCCACTACCCCTCACTACCCCCATGACAGTGAGAAGGACCCAGTTCTCTTAGTGTGTCATGTGAGATTGTTTGGTGCCCTTCTCTTTTCTGGTCTCACCTCTTCTTGCCCTCCCTGTGTATCCAGCAATACCAAATTCATGGAGTCTTTGAGCCTGCTGCCCTTTTTGTTTGAATCACCTCCTGCAATTTTCTGGCTAACCAGATTTTAGTCAATCTTTAATTCCACACAATCATCCCTCTTATGGGATTCCTGTCATAGCATACATACTACATCTTCTCATTCCATTCTAGAATTCTCTGGAATGCTTTTCATTCCATTCTCGAAGCTAGCTTGGTCCACTTCTGTACCTAATTTTTGCCTTGTGGTTTATTTACATGCCTACCTATCTAAACCAGAACTTGCAAATGGCCATCCCATAAGTGGATTTCCCCTTCACAGATACACTTTGCATACAAAATGTTTAGGCAATTTTTGTAACTAGATGTCCACATTAAAAATATGGATATTTCACATTTTAAGAAAACCAAGCCTAGAAACAAGGGACTAGCATTCCTGGATAACCATAGCCAGTTAGAGCTGGCAGAGGCTGCCCCATCGAGATTAGACACGCTTTCTACAGTGTGTCAGGAAGCCCATCAGTCCCCCTGCTTTATAATATGTGCTTCTAGTCACTTACAATCCAGGCCTGGCCTCAGTAAGCACCAGAGTTTGCAGCTCTGGGCATAAACTGTGTGCTCCTTGAATTAAGGGAGTATCTTGTCGATCTGTGTCCCCAGCACAAAGCCTGGCATATACAGTTGGAGTTCAAGAACTATTTCAGGTATTGAGTTGAATAATATGATATGATAATCACAACAGTCTAATAAAGAGACAAGGTAAGTATTATGATTCACAGTTCATAAAGAAACTACAGTTCGGGAAGCCAATGTCTTCTTTCAAAAGACATAATTCATAAGAATAAAACTGGGATTTCATCTTGAGGATGAAAGCTTGTTACCAGTACCTCTCATATGGTAGACTCAAAATAGTGATTTGGAGAATTTAAAGGAACTGAATGAATAACTCTCTGTTATTTGTTATTTTTATCATAACGATGCCTTAAATGCCACACGAAAGCAGGGAAGGAAAGAAGGGAAGAAGGAAAAAGAGGAGCAAGGAAAGAAGGAAGAATGTTGATAGAAAAGAAGAAAAATAAAAATTCAGACGAGTCCACTTACACATAATTACTGTTTCCCATCTTTATCAGCAGTATTTGTCATAATAAAACAGATACATTCATAGTGTTCTAATCCGTTTAGGATTTAAAAGTGTTACTTACATTACTGCCCTATTTATTCTTTCAGATATTTGTATTTGCTTCCACCAGGTCACAGCCACCTCTCTCTGTTAATGGTATCATATGTTTAATGCCAGATTATTTGTTTCATTAGTGACATTTCATGACAATTTCAGAGTCAATCTAATCACAAGGGACTTTGCTCTTCTGGACAGTGTTGTCTGAGTTGAATTGACTCTGATGGATAGCAAAGCTTGGTATTTATACAGTTTGCTGGGGGTTTCCTCCCCTCAAAAAACAATGCCTTCTTACCTCTTCCACTTAGGTAATAAAATTCACATGGGAAAAAAAATAACTATCGTTCACAGTTACGTAAAGGCAATCAGCTCTAAAAGAGTCTTATGAACTATAAACAGTACTCATTGAATCTCACTCATCCCAGAAAACAGGAACCAAATTTGGGGTTTTACTATCTGACAACTTATAGGCCTATCATAGGAATACTGCAAAGCCATGAGGGTCACAGAAATTGTGAATTCAGCTAGCCATATACTTTGCCAATTTTAAATCCATATATATGGAAAGCTGGTTACCTTTTTTCCAGTTATTATTTAAAAAGCCACTTTGAGTCAGATAAATAACATACTTCCTCCTAATGCATTTACTAAATTAAGAAATATACTTACATAAACCATTACTATTTATAATCATCTTCTTGCCATAAATGAAAAACTAGGGTTTGAAGGGATTCAGTCACTTGTGTAAACTAAATCAAGTGCTTCAATTCTCTCTGCCCTTCTTTCTTAGGAAAGAGACTCTACTAAAAGATATCCTTTCAATACTTTTTATGCTTTTTTTAATACATTACTGGCTTTAAGATTCTAGATTCTGGGTTTATTTGAAAAGAAAATGTAATTTTGCATTCAGACAACATAAGGCACCTTGTTTAAATATTAAGAATTTCAAAGCAGTGACAGCAAAACATTAAACCAAGTATACAGGTTCCTGAGTGCAGGAACCCATGTGACTGCACGGCTCATGTGCCCATGAAGCTGGCTCTGACCAGAGGCAAATCACGTGGCCTCTTTGACCCCTCAGATTGCTCATCTAAATGACCTAATCACACCTGCTTTATCCTTCCCATGGTCATTGTAAGGATCACAACGTAAGTCCAAATGCTTTATAGACTCCAAAACACTTAAATATGTTTGTTTTACAAAGTTGTTACATCTGACAAAGGGCTAGTACCCAAAATCTATAAAGAACTCACCAAACTCCACACCTGAAAAACAGATAATCCAGTGAAGAAATGGGCAGAAATCATGAATAGACACGCCTCTAAAGAAGACATCCAGATGGCCAACGGGCACATGAAAAGATGCTCAATGTCACTCCTCATCAGGGAAATACAAATCAAAACCACACTGAGATATCACCTCATGCCAGACAGAGTGGCTAAAATGAACAAATCAGGAGACTACAGATGCTGGAGAGGATGTGGAGAAACGGGAACCCTCTTGCACTATTGGTGGGAATGCAAACTGGTGCAGCTGATGTAGAAGACAGAGTGGATATTCCTCAACAAATTAAAAATAGACCTACCTTATGACCCAGGAATAGCACTGCTAGGAATTTACCCAAGGGATACAGGAGTGCCGATGCATAGGGGTACTTGTACCCCAATGTTTATTAGCAGCACTTTCAACAATAGCCAAATTATGGAAAGAGCCTAAATGTCCATCAACTGATGAATGGATAAAGAAATTGTGGTTTATATACACAATGGAGTACTACATGGCAACGAGAAAGAATGAAATATGGCCCTTTATAGCAATGTGGATGGAACTGGAGAGTTTTATGCTAAGTGAAATAAGTCAGGCAGAGAAAGACAGACACCATATGTTTTCACTCATATGTGGATCTTGAGAAACTTAACAGAAGACCATGGGAGAGGGGCAGGAAAAAAAAAAAAAAAGAGAGGGAGGGAGCCAAACCATAAGAGACTCTTTAAAACTGAGAATAAACTGAGGGTTGATGGCGGGGGGGGTGGAAGGATGGGGAGGGTGGGTGATGGGCATTGAGGAGGGCACCTGTTGGGATGAGCACTGGGTGTTGTATGGAAACCAATTTGACAATAAATTTCATATTTAAAAAAAAACAAAATTGTTGATTGATACACATGATTCTTTTTCATTTATTTAACAAATACTATAAAACACTTCTTACAGGTCCAAGCTTAAAACAAATGAGTGCTTTCATTCTCCTATGAAAACCCAAATTCTTTCTTAAAACAAGCTTTACCATGACTTTATACCAATTGAACACTTTGGGAAGTTGGCAGTAACATACCCTCTGAGACAAGAGTCTACGAAACAGATCTGCCTAAGCACAAACGGATGCCCGAAAAGTAACCTAAATGTTTCACATTGCAGTATAGTGTAACTCTGAAGTTTTATATTCATTTTCTGATATATCCAGCCCCTGCATTAGCCTGCCCCATTTTACAAGCATCTCTAGTTTCTGGGTAGAAATCCTCCTAGCATGTTAACTTATCAACTGCATTAATAGGCTCTATTTACTCCTTCTTGCTGATATCAGAATTAACAAACAGGGAAGGCTGAGGTTTCCTCAATTTTGAGTTCTTATGTTTTTTTGGCAGAATTTCCTTGGTTGTTGTTGTTGTTGTTGGTTGTTGTTGTTGTTGTTTCAGTGTCTCTTCTGTAACTTTCCTGCATTTTGCTTTTGGGGCAAAAGCAAAGGAGACAAACTTAAACAAGCTAGAAATTTCAAAATGAATTCCTGTAATGCTCTTAATCCTCAAAACACAAACCATATCAGGATCCAATTACAAAATGACTCAATTTGCAGTGCCGAAGTAAATATCTTTACTTTTTGTTCTGCTCTTTGTTCTCACTCAGCCTTCCAGGGAACATTTAAATAGCTATGAAATAGATCAGAACGTTGCTACTCCTATTCCTTGCAAATGTCATGTTAACTAAAATTACAGATTCCTTGTTCCCGGTGATTTATCAATGCCCATAAGACACCGAGACACTATAAGCTCTGGACCCATTTTTCTTTTAATAATATAACCATAATGTAACCTAAGAAAACTATTTCTTTTAAGACAAGTAATTTATACAAATAACAGAGTTCTCTGGTAAACATGACACTATCTAGGACTGTCGAAGAATCTTCTCTGTGCATCTTCACGCTTTTACCTCATTATCCATTTAAAGCTAAGCGTGCACAGAGCTGGAGGAAGATCAATCACTGAACTTCTATCAGAGACTCAGAGTTAAAAGAAAAAGCCACCTCGGTGTTCTATTCTTCAAAGAAAATGTGAACAAAAAGGAGGTTACAACTGAGAGTCTGTTTCCAAATGTCAGAACGGGCCTCCTGGGCAAATGTTGGTGAGGTGGGACTAAATGGTTGCAAACACTTAAGTGGGACAGTGGTGATCACAAAGTACCCTGAACTGAAATGGCAAAGGCTGGCCGCAGAAAAGCAACTGAGCAGATGCCTTATCTTCCACAGGGGACTGGTGACATCTCCTGCCCTGTTCCTGTGGAGTGGGGATGACCAGAGGAGGTGGGGGGTGGGGGCGGGGGATTAGGCATTAGAGTATCAGTTCACATGCCAGGGCACTGATGTGATTAGAAATGATTGGAAATCCCTTGGGAGAATGTTAATTTCCTCTTTATTATCAGTAATGTTTGCTTAGGGTCATGAAATAATTTGAGTTGGCCTAAAACGCAATTTTTAATGGCTAAAATGTAGTGGTCTATTCTGCTTCCTGCATTAATTAGAAATGGCATCTAATTATTGCCTAATGAGCAAAACAAAATGATAAGCTCCTTTGTGCCCTCTTTAGCTTTAATCCTAGGCTGCTGAGCTGCTTCCTGAAGAAAGCCATAAAACATGTGTAACTTACACAGACAAAAAGGATTTGGGCTATGGCACTGAAGCTCCCTTGTAACCATTCAGCTTGCAATCAAAACTATCCACCAGATGAAGCTGCCACTGGCTGTGGGCTGGGAAAAACAGGATTGGCCTTTACAACAAAACATGGTCTACCATTTGGCTGAACATCAACAAATAGAAATCATTTTTTCTAAGACTAACATTATTTAGCCTCTCCTATACACCTTGGGGGAAAAGGATTAGTGACTTTAAGATTTAGAAGAAAAGACATAAGAATGAAGTAGTAATGAATTTCTTCATATGTAAAAAATGGAGATCATAATCAACAACAGCTAGGGTTGTCATGGGGATTAAATTAAGTATTTTATGTGAAAGACCCTGGCATAGTGTCAGGCACATAAATGGAGCTAAATGAATTTCTACCCATATCTGATTTCAGAATCCCAACTGAAGACTCCCTTAGTCAGACAGACACAGCCTCATCAATAAAGTGGAGTCCCTGTTCTGTTCACCACCTATGATGTTAATATTTCAAATTAGTCTGAACAAATCAATAGTCATGAAATTTCACAAGGAAAATAGTACATAAAGTTAAAATAACTCACTCTTTCTCTCCTTAATCAATTGAAAAGCTAATGCTAGCAAAATTTCTAATTATCTGGGCAAACAGTAACCTTTCCCTTTGACTACCAATTTTGAGGAAGAAATAAAAATTTTCAATTAACAGTTTTCTTCTTAAAGAACTCTGCCCAAAAGGACACCCAAATGTATATTCATTTCAAATAAGGTATGGAAGGATGTCCCAGTCGATAGAGCAATAAACAAGATAACAAAACGTTTATCAGGAAACAAAGCGTCTGGAACAGAAATGGCCGTATGGAGCCATATATGTTATCCATTTGTCCTACCATTCCACTATTGCACTCTTCTCATCTTTGATAAAATACTTTTTTGATATCAAATCTACTTGGTAAATGACATTTCATCACCCAGATTGATATCACCTCATCAAAATGTCAAGATTTGAGAAAGCTCTCTCAAGTTGTTTATAGTTGCTGCTGGTTCATTTTAAACACAAATTCTCCCATACTGGTAAATGTCAACTCTCCTCATTTGTATATTGTTCAATATGAAGATGGAAATAGTGATTTCAACATATTAACAAGACACTCACTTGATGATTTTAATGGTTTTCAATCATATTCAGGAACAGAAATAAAACACAAGATTATATTAGGGTATATGACCATATTGATAAGAATTAATTCATTTATTAGCTTTTGTATTTTTTTAACTATCAGCTTTTTAAAGTTTTCAAAAAACAAAAGTATTCTGAAAAGATGATGGAATATGTCTGTTCCTTTTCTGAATTAAAGGCACTATTAAATTTATTGGTCAATTGTGAAGCAATCTTTGGAATGTAAAATGTGCATCATGTGACACAGGAGCAATACTTCATATTCTCCAGAAGAACATAAAGCAATTTACATTCCTGTAATTACAGCCTTGTAAGTACACTGAAGAAGAGCAAGACTTTCTATTCAGTGATAGGCTTCACTGGTATAAAATTGGGTTATGATATACTATTTACTAATAAATGAATTTGCATAATCATTCTCATGATTATGAAAAAAGTGTTAGAACTGTATTAAAATGGCTTTCTGTTATATGGATTTTGGTGTGCTATTGGTCATATCTGGATTTGAACAAAGATGGCAAAGGTGAGTCTTCATGAGTGGTTTCAAGAGCATCAAAAGATATCACTAATTCTTCCTCAAAATTACACAGTCTGAAACTAGCCAAATCCTACATTTAAAAGATCTGACCTTATTTTACACATTAAACAGACTCGTTGCCCAAAATAACACAACTGTTTGTTTAATACGGGATTACTTTTTGCATTAATTTCTATTATACTTTTGAGGAGTGGCTTCTTAAGAAAAAATTGTCCTAATGGGGGAAAAAGACACACACTTAAGGATTCTATATGCAAGATTCTGCTCCTATCATTTTATATGCCCATACTGCAAGAAATTACTTTAAAAAAAAAAGACAATTCATATAATTTGACACATAATTTCAAAGAGCATACATTAAAGTTAAGTCCCATTTCACTGTCCTCCCCTCTGACTTCACTACAGTAAAATATCCAAATAGCACATAGTCATGTCTGTAAACTGGGCATTTTGTAGAAATCCTTACAGAAGAAATCCACTTAAAGAAGACGTTTTGTATAGTTTAAATGGAAAAGTACAAACAACTAACATGTATTTGAGCCCTACACTCCAGGCTCTGTATTGGTCACTTTGCATACACCATTTCATAACAATAACCTATTTGAGGAGATGAGACAACAGAGGTTCAAACAAGTCAAATGATATGAGCAAGGTCACAAAGCTAACGTGATGGGGAGGAAGAATTTTCAGAAAAGTCATGTGGCTATTCATATTTCTTAAATATGACAGATTAGTTGATAACAAAGACTTTCTAACATACCTTTCAGTAGAAGGGAAAAACATTTCAAGTTTTATTTGTTAATGAAGACATCTGTTCGTTTGCTTACTTATTCAAAAAATCCTTCTTGAGTCTCTAATTAGGCATGCTGCTAGAAAACTAAGTGATATAGGGAAGAAGCTCAGATAAAGGGCAATGGTAACTTAAAGAAAAGTGATGAATTAGGGAAAGCTTCATAGAGGAAGTATCATTTGACTACCTTCAAGGATAGGAAGAATTTACCATAAAGAGAAGAGGGCAAAGGCCACTCTGGGAAATGGAAGCAAGCAAAAACTCAGAAGCTGGGATTCAAGACTCACACACAAAGAACAGCGAGACCTTTTAGGCTGACTTTTCCATGGGGTGGGTGAGGGAGTGGTCTAATGTGAAAGATGAGGCCAGAGTGTGGACAGTTAAGCACCAAGACTGGGAACCTGTTATCAATCTCTTAGGCAGAGGGGAGTTATTGAGGTTTCTAACATGGGAGTAATAAAATCAGTGCTATAAGAGGATAAGGGATGATGGATATATTGGCGGGAGAGGGACCACCTTTCCTCTTCTGTGTGGAGTAGCCACCACAGAAGCAGAAGCCTGAAGGAGACAAAAGGAGATGGTGGTAGCATGAAAGGAGAGAATGGGAAGTTGTAAGAGAGAGATTTCAAAAGTCATCTCTAGGAACGATTAGACATGAGAGGGGACAAAGACAGCTGGATAGAGAAGTCAGTGGTGATTAGATTTGAGCCTGAGCTATTGGAAGAATGGCTAAAAAAGGAGAAAGAATTAGGAGACAGAGGTTTTAAATCGGGTTCTGATACACAGAGTTTAAAACTAAAAATTCCAGTCAAGATGTTCAGAGGAAAAACTTGCACATAACGTGGCTAGAGGTAATGGCTGATGTCACAGAAAAGGGTAAGTATAAAGAAAGAAGAGCTTTAATGAATACCTTCCAAACAAGACAGAGTGATCAAGGTAAGAAAGAAAGCTTTCTCAAAGCAGCAATGTTAAAGCTGCATAACTTTACCTTTATTAAAATTATCTATGCTAAGTAGCTATATAGTTAAGTCATTGCCTCTCAACTGGGAGTGATTTTGCTCCCCCCCCCCCCACCAATGACATTTACAAATCTCTGCAGAAATTTTTGTTGTCATAACCTAGTGAAGTGGTGTTTGTTATTGATAATAGAGGACAGGGATGTTGCTAAAAATCCTGCAATACGCAGAATGACACCCACCTCCACCCTTGACAACAAAGAATTACTGGCCCAACATGTCAATAATGCTAGGGTTGAGAAATCCTAGCATAAGATGAGATTTACCCAATACAGAATTGTAAGTTGTTTAGGCAGATACTCAGAATAGAAGGGACATCCATCTGGTGTAATAATAGTTCTCAAATCCTTCATACTTAGTCTAAGTTAAAGTTGAGTTTTAAATCTGCAAAGAAGTTAGTTTTAATTCTATTTACCCAATGATGGAAAAAAGAGGTCTCATTACAGACTGTAGTCTCCAAAATATATATCATAGCCAATGTTTCAAAGATAGCCCCATTGAAGGTACAGTAAGAGTTGTAGAGGCCCTCCACCAACAAAATCACATCAACCAGTGGGTTGTTGGCCCTCAACTCATTTCTACTGTGTGTTTTAAACTCAAGAGATATCTCTGAGAGTTTAATGAACTGTTCTAGAAGATTTATAAGGAATAGCCTGCAGAATTCTCTTTATTCTTTAGTTGAAGTAATAGCCATTTGGGCCTGAAATTTCTGGCCATCACTAGAAACGCCAGAATATTTCACAAGGAGAAGTCAAGGAAACCTATGGATATTCTGATTGAGCCTGATGGAATCAATGGAATCATGAATATTATGAACAAATCCAGGTCTCTCAAAACTCAATAATAACTAACACTTATTAAGCAGTTACTCTAGATCAGGCATTGTACTATGCTCTTTACATGTGTCATCTCATCTAATTCTCAGGGCAACATTATTTTTTTAAATTTTATTTTAATTTATTTTTGTTTTGGGGGAGGGAGGGAAAGAGAGAGAGAGAGAGTGAGTGAACACAAGTGGGGGAGGGGCAGAGGAGGAGAGAGAATGTTTTTTTTTTTTTATTTTGAGAGAGATGGAAATAGTACAAGTGGGGGAGGGGCAGAGTGGGGGGGAGAGAGAGAGAATCCCAAGCAGGCTCTGTGCTGTCAGCCTAGAGACTGATATGGGGATCAAATCCACAAAACCATAAGATCACAAACTGAGCCAAAACCAACAGTCAGATGCCCAACTAACTGAGCCACCCAGGTGCCCCTCAGGGCAACCTTATGAGCTAGCTATTTTATGCCCGTTGTACAGATGGAAAGATTGAAAGACTGAATCCTGGAGAGGTTACTTACTTGATCAAGGTCATACAATTAGTAAGAGGTAAGGCTAGAATTTGAACTTAGTTGTCTCTCTCTAGTGGTAGAGCCATTGCCTGTAACCACCACAATCTGGCTTATTTGGCAATCTCTCAAAGCCGCATCTGCCGGGAGTCTGTGAGGAGTCCTCCACTTTGATCTTAAGGTTCTAGCACATAGCTGCATGAGAAGCATTTGTACCATGATGCAGAGTACATCACCTTGCAGTAAATGGAAGCATTTCCTGGAATGAACAAGTTCTCTGTACCCAAACTCATAATTAAAAAAACAAAGAATTTGCTTTGCTTTAAAGAGAAAAGGACTAACAGTTTTAGGGCAGAAATCCATGTCATATTTTTAGTTCTTTGACTTTTCCAAAAAAAGGTGTAACTTTTAATCTGGCTTTCTACGTATACCAAAAGAATTGGCCGTGACAAAATACCAGAGAAACAAAAAACGAAAACAAAACCACAACAACACAACACAACACAACTCACTGCTACTGAAGATTGATAAGTCTGACAAATCTCCTGCATTGATTCACTACGGGAATGAGACCAAAGATGACAGCAAACACAGCTGTTTTTATATAATATTTACAATTCAAAGGCTTTCAAAAACTTCCCAAGAAAAGCAGGGAATCCTTCAACTTTCTTTTGAATGACAGCTCAGTCATATGAACAGAGGGTATGATACTAGCTATGCAAAACCTGGATGTTCCCGGACACATTCCGTGGAGGCCACAGACTGTCCAGAACAAACTAGCCTCTGATCCATTATGTAGTCCTTCTACCCTCTCCTGCACTATTTTTCCTTCTCAAGAGAGAGCAGTTTAACATAGCACCTGTTTATAGAGATTTGCCACACAATGCTCAATTCTTCTGTAAACAGAAATCACGGAGGTATAAGGCAAGCTGTGTGGCACACTAATACCAGCACTTTCTCATAGCAAATCTCCAAAGCCAGCAACGATGCAGGTGGTGGCTGCCACATGGCAGCAGGCAGCCCCCTTCACAAGCCAATTTTAGAAAATCTGAGGAAGAGGAACTAGAATATCTTTTTTTTTTTTGCCTTGGACCTAATTACAACCTTATGCCACATCTCCTCACCATAGCAGAGGGGGTAAGGGAAGGCGTGGAAGGGGAGATCTGAAGAGTCTCACATTCGCCCAGGCAATGCTCTGAGTAGAGAGAGATTGATGACAGGTTCTTTAATAACATTCTCTTTGCACATAAGCCACGATTTAAGTTCAACTATATTTTAATACCATTCTTAGACTAGGTATGTGTGAGATCTTTCAAGCTCACTGCTGCTGTTGGAGGAACTCAGCTAAAGGGGCTCATCGTCACCCACAGACCAGAAGACTAGACAAAGCTTCCCAAAATGAACACAAATAATTGTTTTACGTCTGAGAAAAGGGAGTATATTTACAATGACTTAACATAGCTCGACTACCATAAAAAAAAGACCATTACACTTTTTGTAGTTTACTAGATCCTTCTTTAAGTGATTGTGTCAGAACATACTCTTAATTTAAAAGCTATATTGTGTTCAGTAGGACAGAGATTACTGAAACATAAAAAGCAACACTAGCTATCATTGTTGAGAAGTCCCTATGTACTAAATGCCAGGCTTGACATCCTATAAACCACCTTGCACACTGCTGTCAAAGTAACTTTCAGCCTCAAAGCTGATTTTGTCATACTCCTTTTAAAACCTTTCAATAACCCCCTAGAACCAATGGATAAAATCCAAATTCCTTAGCATGACATATAAGGCTTTCTATCGTTTGGTTCCTGCCCACCTCTTTTGTTATTACTGCCTATAACAATTTTGAGCCTTACTGAACTTCTGGCAACATCCCAGCATCTCATTTACTACGTAGCACAATATCATTTAGGTATATCTAATGCATATTTATACATAAAACACTTAATTTTATAATGATACATTAATTTCCAAAGACATCAACCAAACACATTAGAATAGAGGCTTACTAGGAGTGGAGGTAGAGAGGTAGGATGTCTGGTGGAGGGGGAATAAAGCCTTGTACAGTCTGGAATACAGGACGCCATGACTGTAGTTAACTCAAACCTGCACCAAAAACAATGAAGCCAAATATGCCTTGTTAGGCTAAGTAACATGTATGAACCAGGGAAAGATACTCAAGAAGTTGTCAGTAAACACTCCTCAGGTTATAAAGACTGAATCCTGTCCTGTACTCCAATTTTTTTTTTTCAACGTTTATTTATTTTTGGGACAGAGAGAGACAGAGCATGAACGGGGGAGGGGCAGAGAGAGAGGAAGACACAGAATCAGAAACAGGCTCCAGGCTCTGAGCCATCAGCCCAGAGCCCGACGCGGGGCTCGAACTCCCGGACCGCGAGATCGTGACCTGGCTGAAGTCGGACGCTTAACCGACTGCGCCACCCAGG
This sequence comes from Herpailurus yagouaroundi, assembly GCF_014898765.1. Lineage (NCBI taxonomy): Eukaryota > Metazoa > Chordata > Mammalia > Carnivora > Felidae > Herpailurus > Herpailurus yagouaroundi. The sequence continues at coordinate 68,596,459 of NW_024412377.1, forward strand.
CGCCCCATGTACTCCAATTTTTAATCTAAGAAACTATTTGTCTATTTATGTCTAAGCATTTGCAAGAGTTCCCATTTATTTTTCTGCAAGTCAAGGCACCAGCCCATTAATCATCCTTTAACCAACCTCTGCCCTCATTTCCAAATGGCACCGAGGCTGCTGCTGGTCCTGGAGATGGAATAAATCCCGAAGTCTTGAGTCCTATACCCAGCTCATATTTATTTCAAGCTCACTTTTTAAAAATAAGAAAAATTAAATAGAATAGACATTTTAAAGAGATGATGATGGTGACTGAGGGGCACTTAATACAGATAGAAGCAAGTTGGATTAGACAAAAATAGCCTACCTACAGCCAGGAGCACTTGAGGCCACAGCTTCCCCGGGGGAAGAACTACCACAACTAAGCAGGTAGTAAATAGCTCAGAACCAGGGTCAACACAGGAAGTGCCAGATGTCAGAGCTCATGTCTTGATTTGGCTTTAACTTAAGGAGCTTCAGCTTCAATGAGTTCTTATGAGGATGGTTAATTGTAGCAAAAATGGGCACACATTCCCCCCAAGAGTAACCAGGGCCCCCCGAGAGGGAGTGGAATATTGGCTCCAGACCCTGAAGAGTTCCACACAAATGCAGGCCTTTGATCATGTTGCCTTTTCTGCTTTTTACCCAGGAGAACTAACATAATCATTCAGGCAGCAAATGATTTAGTGTGGATGCTTATTAACAATAGAATATTTTTAATTTGAAAAGCCCTGGAATCATTAACCTACGTGCCCCTACAATACCCTGAACCAACAGCTGTCAGTCTTGTGACACCTCACCACTCTTCTGTGTGTGCTTCTTTGTCTGAACCCACAAGACTCAAAGATCCTCAAGTTCAGGAATCAAGTCTTATTCATTCACATCTCCAGCACGGATAGTGGTCCTTGGCACCCGGTAAGAACTTAGTACATGTTTGTCGTGTAAAGAAATCAATCATTTGATGAAGTTAAGCAAAAAATACCACAATACAGATAAACCCCATGTGGCAAATGGAGGGTTAACTACATCTCAATTATTATATTTTTCACCTACAGTTAAACAAATATTACTTTCAAATTATGGATATTTTCCTTTTCCTTTCAAATAACTGGATTTCATTTCGAGATTAAAGCAGGCATTTTTAATGAGTTCAATATCTATGGCTAAAGCCCAGATAATTTGTTACTTCTCATTGTATAAATGATTCCAGGAATATTCTACATAATTGACTTTTTCTAAAACCTGAGTCAACCAAACTGAACATCTCTAAATCACATTATATTTTCCTATTGCACTACAATTCAATTCCAAAAATGTTCTGCTGTTATTCTGGATTGATCTTCGAAGAGAATGACTCTGAAATTAAGTTTCAAATTTAATCTGCAAACTATGTGACCTATAGATAAATATCCATAAATTAATAAGTACAGTAAAATAAATGATTATTTTAGAATTGATTATTTAATAAAGCAAAATATTCTTCTATAGCCATTGTTATCACCTCCTATCTTATAATTCTATATATTTGGATTTTTAAACCCTGGATTTTCAATTAAGGGACATCTATATTTTATTAGTAACTGACAGAGAATGTGGCCTAGAATATAAAATTCTTTAAGATTTCCTTGCCATCTAAAGTCAATGGTAGTTTGAAGGTTTAAGATACCAAGGCTTTACAATTTAAGAATATTCACTCTTTGGTAAGTATCTTCACCTAATTTTAATGCCAATTGAATAATTATATCAAAAGCTCTTCAGAATACATGATACTTAACTGTACAAAGAGACTGCTCTCCTTCTCATATGAAAACCAACTAAATTTAATATTTTTGCAAGTGAACTGCAGAAAGAAAAACCAGCGAGTATGCAAAACAACAACAACAACAACAAAAACCCCTACAATGGCTTGTGCCTTCAGTCCAGTACTAGAAATGAATGAAAATCTGTAAATGGCACCCAGTTTATGTAAAGGTTAAGTTTTTCAGTCTAGTTAAAATAGGGTCCTCAAAATGTAGTGGGAATAAGGCATATGGAAGCTGGGAGCAGTGGAACCAAATCTTTCTGAGTTGGGAGAATCCAATCCATTTGCTTACTGTCTGCTTTCCAGACCAGGTACCCCTATGAAAGCTACATTTATCAAGAAAATTCATGTTCCTACCTAGGTCCTTTCCCACACCCCCTTCAAAGGAAAATAATGACTTTTCCTCAGGGACATTCTGATCCCAGGCATAGTGAGAATGCAGTCAGGACTCACGGTGCCTTTGGCCACTCCAGTCAGTACAAAGGCCACTCCAGTCAGTACGTGTCAGCAACACCTGAGTGGGAGCGGATGAGCACTCATCACCAGAATCACTCTTGGTTAACTCCTGTCATTGGAAATTACTTAAATGTGCACCTTTATATTAATTGTGACTGTTTAGTATGTAAATCATTTTACAGAATGAGAGGAGTTACTCTCAAAAAAGTTTTTTGTTGCCTTTCCCCAGTAAATAATCTTTTCCATCACTGCTACGAAGAGATCTTGCCTGAGATATGTGAAAGCAAATCACAGCCGTAGTCAAGATGCCCTAGTGGGTGAAGGAAGCAAGCCATACCTCTAGCAAATGGCATCAGAACACCTCTGGGTAAAAACAAACAAAAAGTAAATAAATAAATATTGGCCATAAAATCCTTTTCCATTATGTGGATTTTGATTATGGTCAGTTCAAACTGCAAATCAGCAAACTGCAAATTTTCCCAATGGTAAATAAAATTTCTCATCTAAAATTATGGTCACTGAGTTTAAGAACAGAGGTGTTTTTAATGCACTTTGACTCTCAGCTTTATTTTTTCTCTTTTCCTACAATTTAACTGGTAATTTTGATGCATATGCATTCAACTAAATATAATTTATATATGCAGTTCAAATTTTTACCAGGAGCATTCTTAGGACATGTTAAAAAGTGATGTTAAAATAACCTCATCTACTTTTGATTCCAACATTTACAATCCCATATTTTTTATAACATCTCTCTCAAGCTAATTTAAAACAGGTTGCAAAAATGTAAATAGGTCAGCTCCTTAAAGTGATGTTGGAAGTTTGGCAGTTTCTGAGAAACACTTGAAGAAAAAAAAGCCTCATTTATTCAATGAAAAATGTCAGTTGTATTATTTTCCTCAGCAGTTTATCTATGGCATCTTCCACTATAGCATCAATGGCCAAGAAGCAGACATTGGATTATATATTTTAACAAAGTAGGGGAAAATAAGGCATGTATTTAACATTATTTTTCTTTGAAAAGAAAGCTTCAACAAAAAGACTATGACTGAAAAGATTATTTACGCTTTTTGTCTGTGACTTTACTTTTACTAAAATTGTATCTACCATTAGGAGCTTTCTTCAAAACTAATGTTCTAGAATTTCAACATAACTTAAACAGGTAGAGGAAGAGGCAAGTCACATTCCCAGACAAGGCAGATTTTCAGATTAACAAGAAGGAAAAATGTAAGCATTTTAACCTGCAAGCAGTCCACATGTGTTCTTTTGCTCTTTTATGTTTTTTATTTTTATTAAGGGTGCTTTTCCATCCTGTTTCACAAATCTTACAAACAAAGCAGTCCCATGAGTCAGACATTAGCATACAATTGGGCTATCATTTCTATGATTTCGGCTTATTTCATTGCCTCATGCTTTATCTCATTTTTCATGCTCTTTTCTCATTTCCTTTAGCCTCTAGGTGAAATAATGGAGAAAATGATAAGGAAGGCAGGAAGTGCAAAGAGAAGGGGCCTGGACGAGAGCCCAGCTCTAGTTGCCTCACAGGATGGAGCAGGGGGCTGCCTGGGCTTGTTCAGTGGTCTACCCCATGAGAAGTTCAGCGCAGATACAATTTCAAAATATTGTAATAAGAAAATTTGACAACCAAAAAGAAAAACCTGCACTATGTCAAATATGGGACATATGATTAGGAGTTACCAAAGGCTTTCTAAAAATGTGTAAATGGGAGGTAATAATCTTGCAGATGTCATCTGTTTCCAGACTCACGTTTTACAGAAATTAGAACAGCACTCACTGTCCAATAGAAGCAAAATGTTAGCTAGCAAATGCTGACTACATATGTAATTTAAAACTCCTAGTAGACACATTTTAAAAAGTAAAAAGGAGCAGGTGAAGTTATTGGTAATAATACATGTAATGAAATCAATATATGCAAAACATATCCAAAATATGTCCAATATAAAGTGACTATATCCAAAATATTGTCATTTCAATATGTAACCAATATAAAATTATTGAGGTGGTTTACATTTTTGTCCTTGTAGTAGATCTTTAAAATCTACTATGTATGTATTTGTGTATGTATGTAAAATCTACTAAGTATGTATTTTACACTTAACAGCGCCTCTCCATGGACAGTTTTTGTCCTTGTAGTAGATCTTTAAAATCTACTATGTATGTATGTATGTATGTATGTATGTATGTATGTATGTAAAATCTACTAAGTATGTATTTTATACTTAACAGCGCATCTCCAGTTGGACCAGCCACATTTCCCCTGTTCAGTAGCCACACATGGAGTGGCTGCTACTTATTGGATACCACAGGTCTAGGACATTAGAGGGATATCTCTCGCCTTTTCAAGCTACACCCACCCCGAAGTCACTCCTCCAAGTCCCACCCCCTCCTCACCGCCTCCCACAAACACTCCAGTCTCAGTCTTTCCCCTTCTCCCCACGCATTTGCTTACCCTCTGCCCTCCCAGTCCCTAGCACAAACCCCTTAGGGCCTAATACAGTTAGTGGCTGGCCTTCATCAGGCACTCAGTGACTGCATATTAAATAAATAAATAAGTCATTTCTACAGTTTACCTTAGCATTTGATTCTGGACTGCCTTGCATTGTAAAGATAAATAGGCATTTCCCATTCCTAAATTGTTATTTCTTATATAAAGCAAAGCCCATACTTAAGTTTCTTATAATTACTGAAATCTCTCCTCTTCCAAGAAACGCATGAGACATCTAGTCTTAGAGAAAAATAGTAACCCCTGAAAGCAGAAGAGAGCCCTATTCAAAGTCTTCAAGCTGGCAATGTATTTTCCCAAATGTCCTCTCAGTGTACTTTTTGTCCAGTCAGGCCACATCCATTTTCCCCTGTTCATGATACATTACTTTTCTTCAATGTCCTCTCGCCTTCCCCTCCTTGAAACTGTTACCCAAGCCTGGAGCTTTCTTTCTCCTATGTGAAAATACTGCCAGGCAACAGAAATACAGGAGTCACTTGAAATAAATGACACCCACAAAGCATGGAACCGCCTGTGTAATGGACCTGAACTAGTACCGGGATGAAAGCAAGCTCAGTACAGGCCCTCCACACAATTGACAGCTCTCTCCTCTTCCCAAATAACAACAGTACATTTCCACACACATTTGATAGTAAATCTGGTCACTGACAGGAGGGAGGGATTAACAATACAAAATGTCATGGACTAAAATTTGCTTATTGGGCCAGCATTTATTTACTTATTTTTTAAATGTTTACTTATTTTTGAGAGAGAGAGAGAGAGTGAGCTCAAGCGGGGGAAGGGCAGACAGAGAGGGAGACACAGAATCCAAAGCAGGCTCCAGGCTCTAAGCTGTCAGCACAGAGCCCTACGTGGGGCTCAAACTCACAAACCATGAATGAGATCATGGCCTGGGCCAAAGTCGGATGCTTAACCGACTGAGCCACCCAGACACCCTTGACTGGGCCAGCATTTAGAAAGTTGCTACTGATTTTGGTGAGAATGGTTTTCTTGGAGTGGTACAGGCAAAGAAAAAAATAAAAGGTTGCAGAGAGATGAGGACAAAATGGAAGGTGAAAGAGTAGAGACCAAGTGCCAACTATGGTATTTTAGGAAGTGAGTTGCTAAGGCCCCTTCAGCCACCACCTTTCTGAAGCACAGGAGGATGGCATGGTATAAAGGGCGCTCTGACACAATCTCATCTCCACCTCGCTCTGGGCTGCGCTCTGCCATCCATTCCTCACATTGATTTCACTTAGCTCCAGATCTTTCTGTCTGCCCATTCTGGGCTTCATCCTCCCATTTTATCTTTGCCTTACCGTTTAGATCTCTCTCTTGGCAGCATTTTCTTAGCTACAGTCTTGGCTTGATCTTACCAATAATTTACACTTTTTAAATAAGCTTACACTAAGTCAGGTACCTCAGGTGAACTCTGCTTCCATCCAGCACAGCCTTAGAAGCCCTGTCTGAGCCCCACCCCACTCTGCTTCCACAGGCAATGCCCCATATGCACAACTGGGACCTGTGAGCGTAACGAGACAGATGGAAGAAGAGAGGCAATGTGATTCTCTCACTGGATACAGTATGATCATAGCTGACTTCAGTTATTCTTAGAACTCTGCAAAAGAGACCATTCAAACTAATCTAAATTAAGCGCATTGTGCATTAATTATATTTCAGTGAAAAGCGTATTGGTCTTATTGCAAATTATAATATAATTATAAATGGCCAATATGAATTTAAAAAAGCCTACTGAAATATATTCCATTTCCCAATTGTAAAAAGTCCTAGTATAGAGAGGCTTAGAATGCTATTAAGTTGCCTTCCTACTTGTCTGTGTAGAGAAGCTTAAAATAAAACTAGTATTACCACCGTAGGTGCTTTAGAGAGCACCGTACTTCATCAATTTAGAGGTACTACCAGTTGTAAGACACACTAGGAAGAAAAAAAAAACCTGCCAATTTTAAGATGCCCTTTATTATAAAATATATCCCAATGTCACAGATGTCAAAATATGTAAAGCCTGTGTGTCTAATTATTGATGAAATATGGTATTTCTTAATGGAGCTAACAGAAGTAGAGATGAAGGCACGAAATTCAATCAGCAATGTATACATGTCAATGAAGATGACTGCTCTAAACCAAGAGGAACGAGCACCTGTGGCATGATGTCTGGCAACTACAACATTCAGATGTTTGTGTTGATGCAAGTGGAAAACTGAGATCTACTTCTTAGATCTATTTATCAGAACCACCAGGACCAAGACTATGGTGAAGAGAGTGAGCATTTACTTTGGATGCAAAATTGAAAGTGACAACAAAACCTGTAATAAAGATTAATAATATTTTCATGCAATACTTAAAGTCAATGCAAAAAAAAATCCATGCTGAACAAAATATTAGAATTTTTGATAAAAATAGAATCAGTAGAGCTAAGTTTCCTTTTGCCTCAGGCTCCAATATGGCTTGACAGGGCACTGAGAACGACTCATGTATCAACTGGATATAAATTAAAATCTACTTCAAATGGATGTGACAGAGTACATTGAACTATTTTTCCACATTTTAGCTTGACTTTGGAATACTGCATTGCCCCAGGAGAGATTTTAGAAATGATGAATGTATTACCAAGTTGCCTACATAATCAAGAACTGAAAATTAATTGCATGGTGTCCATAAAGGTGTTAAATACTTTTGGAAAAAGAAGAGAATGTTTTATTGTTTTCAGTTTGATTCCAAAGGTTTTCTTAAACATATTTATTTTTATTTTAGAGACAGCGTGAGTGAGCACATGTGAATAGGGGTGGGGGAGGGAGAAAGAGAGAGAATCTCACGCAGGCTCCACAGTCAGCACAGAGCCTGAAGTGGGGCTTGATCTCATGACCCTGGGATCATGACCTGAGCTGAAATCAAGAGTCAGACACTCAACCGACTGAACCACCCAGGTACTCCTTAACTTTAGTTTTTAAAGTACTGTTAGGAATAACTCATTTTTACAGTAAGATTCTGGCTGAGCAAATTTCCAAGAAGTCAAAATCCTCATGTATCATAAAATTAACTGGATCTTTTGACCTTAAAGAAGCTTAAGAGCAACCTGGAAACCCCACCAGACAAAGCAACCAAATGCAGGCTTTTGGCCAATCCTAAGTAATTATGAGAAGGACTCATCAGGATTTTCTTTTGTAGAACCTCATAAAGGTTCTAATCAATACCAATTTCACTGCATATAACCATTTTCTCAATTTATGCCATATCTGTGTCTAAAATGTATTGATTCAGAACTGAGTGACTGATAAGCTACTCAGTATTATGCACAGAACCAGAATTACTGGTACTGAATCAGAAATATGTAGCCCTGCAAGCAATGGGCCCATCACCCAGACGAATTTCCCGAGTCTTCATCAGCATCACAACAAAGCCAATATCCTGAACGTTTTGTTCTGGGGGTGTTTAAACTCCCACTCATTCATTTCTTGGATGTTTTCACCCCAGTCCAACTTCTTTCAAGCCATCGGTTATTCATCTATGCTAATTTATAGAGTTGTCTTATTTATATGCATATTTGAAGAATATTTAGTAGAAGATACTATTTTTAGTAGAAGATACTTATTTGACAAAATAGACCCAGAACGCAAATGCAAACTTAAATAGATGAAAAAGAAAAAAACTGACAGTAGAGATTAGAGTTCATTATGTGTCCCTTTTTAAATGATTTTCTGAGGGAAACTTTCCTATTTTCCTGAGGGATGGACTGTAAGGGTGGCAGTTTTAACAGAACTGTCTTCATGAGACTTTAATCATTCCCTCACATTTCCTGAAGGGAAGCTTAACTTCTTGTAAATGAGGCTTATATTGAGCTGCCAGATGCTTCTTTCTCCAACACAGCCAATGAACACATATTGATATCTGCCAAGCCCACAGTGGAGATGGGACGTTGAGAAGGTGCTGAAGAAGCTGCTAATTTTCTAGAGGGAGGCGTGTGCACTGTGACTGGTTTTTGTTTTTAGCAGGTTAATTATTAATATAAGAAATTTGTGAGTTTTATCTTTGCAAATAAAAACAGTTTTGAGGCCATACCATTATCTGTTGTTATTATATCATTAATTAGTGAAATCATTAAAAGTGAAATAAGTCAGACTAAAAAAGACAAATAGTGCATGGTATCACTTATGTATAGAATCTTTAAATTTTTTTCCTAACGTTTATTCATTTTTGAGAGACAGAGAGAGAGCACAAGCAGGGAGGGGGAGAGAGGGAGACACTGAATCCAAAGCAGGCTCCAGGCTCTGAGATGTCAGCACAGAGCCCAATGCAGGGTTCTAACCCATGAACTGTGAGATCATGACCTGAGCCGAAGTTGGACGCTTAACTGACTGAGACACCCAGGTGCCCCTATATGTAGAATCTTTAATTTAAAAAGATACTAATAAAAAGTCAAACTCATAGAAACAGAGAGTAGAAAAGTGGTTTCCAGGGGCTGGGGTGGGGGGTAGAACAAGGAAAGGTTGGTAGAAGGCTACAAACTTTCAGCTGTAAGATGAATAATGTTGAGGAGCTAATGTATAACATGGTGACTACAGTTGATAGCACTGTATTATATAACTGAAATTTGCTAAGAAAGCAGAACTTAAATGTTCTCACTAAAAAAGAAAAGAAGGTAAGTATAGGAGGTGATGAATGTGTTTATTAACTAGATGGGGGAAATCTTTTCACAATATATACAACACAAAAATACAGTAAACAATTCCTATGTGAAGGAAGTCCACTATAGTCAACTAACTACACACTAAATGAAGACTGATAACAAAATTAGAAGTCACAGATAATCGAAAGCTCTTAATTACAGTTGTATGCTTCAATCTTATTTTTTAAAACCATATTACCAAAACCAGAAAACAACCTGTCAGTTTGAGTTGTCCTTGCTCCACCTGTCCCCTTAACAACCAGATAACAGTTGGGAGAAGAAAGAGAAGCCCAGCATCTGAATATTTTAGAATACTGTAGATTTCTCCCAGAAAATAATCTCCAAGACAGACTTTGGAATTAAAGGGCAAATAAAGACAGTGTTCTTTCCTATGTGTTCCATAATTCCATGATAGCTTTAGTAAGTACTTCTCTAAAATGCATTTGCCTTATTATGGGGAGAACTTTTACTGACACAGACCTGGGATGATCTCATCTTACACACCACCATTAATTACAGTTTCACCAGAGGCTGAAGTTAAAATTTTAAGTGATCATTTTAGGTCTAGAGTTACTGAACTTAAATCAAGTCCATATGCTTCACTTTCAGCTTTTATAGTAGCAGCATGCTGACAATTTCAGATTGGGAAGTGAGCATGGGTGGTGCATCTAAATGAGAAATCTGTTGAATATGGAGGGGCCTGGAAAATAGTTAGACTTTTAAAGATGTTTATTGTTGGACCTCCCTACTGTAACTGTCTCCCTTTCACACAGTTCCACTCATCTGCAGATATTCTGGTTTCCTTTTCTATTTTAAAGTCTTAAAGGAAGATATAGGGGAAAAGCCAATTTGAGAGAATTATCATAAAAGAGTTAAATTTAAAAGTGAGAATAACTGCAAATGAGCCCTACTAAACCACAGCAGCTGGCAATATGTTTTTAATTTGAAATTTAAATCTGTGCAGACTTTCAAAGCCACAAATTTCTAACGTGAAATTTGCCTCTTAATGTTTTATTTGAAGAATTACTTCCCTGTATAGATATCAGAGCTGTATTACAATCAGCTATTTATCACTTTGTATTCAAAGTGAAAAATTTAACAGTTTCATGCACTGAACATAGCTTAACAGCATCTGTAGCAATTTCATAATTAGTTATAATAATTATAGCTTGACTTTTTAAAAGTCATTTTGCTCATGAAAAATGCAACCTGCTTTGAAAAAAAAAAAAGGAGGGAAAACCTTTAGTTTGGGGACAGGAAACTCAAGCACCAAGGGACTCTGCCATGGGACATATTCAATTTCACGCAGATGCATATTCCTTAGCCCTGCTGGCTTCTCTCCAAAACACTACAAACTAACAAATTTGCAAAAAACAAAAAAAAAACAAAAAAAAAAAAACAGAACAATGTGCATCGCTTTTTGTGTTTCTGTAGCTTAGTGCTAGTATTCATGAAATAGCACCATCTTGATTTTGAACCTGAATGATGGATATCTCAATCATGACTCTGAAAACCGTAGTGTGAAAATACAAGAGGGAGACTACATGTGGCATCCTGAACCTTTGAAGCTGTTCCTTGAATTTAATATCTCACATTAATGTTAAGTAAAAAAGAATATAAAAAAATGCCTACACTATAATACAGCTATTTAAAATCATGCATGTATATATAAAATAACTAGAAGGTATTATGCCAAACTAAATGTGATGGAATTAGGATTTTTTCCCCAAATTTACTGATTATCAATTACATCTTTAACATCACAGATTTGTAGTTTTAAAAGCCTGTGAGCCATCTATGTAGTTCTTAACTTTCCCTCTAGAGTGTAAAGGGCTACCATTTCTATGTCATTCATGGCATCAAAACAACTGTGAGTGCCCTGTATTTGTTTTAATACATGAGTGAATGAATAGGTGAGTGAATAAATGTATACATACAATCAATGAACAAACTTTCTGTCATTTTCAAGAAAGTAAATCATTAAAAAAACAAAAACAAAAAAACAGGGGCACCTGGGTGGCTCAGTTGGTTAAGCATCCAACTTTGGCTCAGGTCACGATCTCATGGTTCACGGGTTCAAGCCCCGCGTGGAGCTCTGTGCAGACACGCTCAATGTCTGGAGCCTGCTTCTGATTCTGTGTCTTCCTCTCTCTCTGCCCTCCCCTGTGCTCTGTCTCTGTCTCTCTCAGAAATAAAATAAAAACCATTAAAAAAAAAAAACAAACGGAAGGACATCTAACTTAATGTAACCTTCTGTAAGTATAGTATTTAAGTTAAAAAGTCTAAAAATTTAAATAAATATTTTCCCAGGGAAGCCCACTCAACACAAACCAAAAGTATCATGTTGATCATCAAAGACATAGACTTCTGAGCAGCCCAGGATCCAGAACAGTGTGTGGCACAAGCTACTTCTCCATAGCAAAAAGGACTAACTTTTAGCAAAAAGGACTAAACACGGTGACAATGATGTCTCTTTGACAGTCTTTCAAAGAGAAATCAGTGGTTATATTTCTCTGAATATCAGTTGTATTGACTTTAACAAAAATCAAACTCTTGCTCTGTCAGCTCTTCTAAATCTAAAATTATTTCAAATACAGGAAGCCTTTAGGTTATTAATGGCCAAATTTTAAGCTAGGTATGTTGCTGCATTTAGGCATTAAATTCCACAAAAATAAATTATAAGAGATACTTCAAATATATTTTGATGATTCAAATTCATGATTATCAAAAGGCTAAAGAAGGACACAGAATTTTCATACTATTCTATTAAGGAGACAAAAAATACATACTTTTCTGAAGTTACCATCTTATTTGTACCATTAAAATGATGAGAGCACTTGCCCCACATCTTCACTTATACACACCATATGCACATACCTTAGCAGCATTTTAGTTCTTTAATAATCCGTAGCTGATATTGTACAGTATGAAAACAGAAATTTTAAAGGATTTGGATAAATTCAAATATGATAAGGATACAGAAGGTTACTGTAAGTCAACCAGTTTCAGCACACGGTAACCTTTGAGGGTGACATGACAGGGGTAATTATGAGAAGCCACTGTCCCTGGTGCTATTAAGACCAACTGCCTGCACCCACTCAACACAACCCAGGTTATGCATTTATGGTTAGATGGAGAGAAAATTCACCGCAAATGTGCATGTTTCTTTATTCTCACATCAACCACAGATTTTAGTGCAGGATGTTAGAAATATAAATGCATACCCACTGTGGTTTTTATATTTTCTTCAGCACCTGCAAGTTATTATTACACGTGTTTTGTGTAATGTTTGAATATGATTCCTTATAAAACAGCATGTTCAAAAAAATACTCCAATCTCAAGCAATTGAAAAGTAGCACTTCAAAGGTAGGTAAGGAAAAACTCAGGAAAACAGCAAAAGATCTATTTTAAGGTATTTTAAGGTCAGGTTTAAAAATATAGATTTGCTAAAATCTTAATAGGGACTTCAGATACTGCAAGGCAACAAGGAGATGGGAAGACATTTCATTGAATAGAAGTTTCCACTTGCTCTGGTTAACTTTAGAGAAAAGTGATATCTGTAGTGTGTCTATAGATATCAAGAAAGAAATTGTAATTTTACATGGAAAAAAATCAACAGTTACTTCTTAGCCTTTTTACCATTACTTCATTTAAAACATATTATTCTGGGGGCGCCTGGGTGGCTCAGTCGGTTAAGCCTCCGACTTCAGCTCAGGTCACGATCTCACGGTCCGTGAGTTCGAGCCCTGCATCGGGCTCTGGGCTGATGGCTCAGAGCCTGGAGCCTGCTTCCGATTCTGTGTCTCCCTCTCTCTCTGCCCCTCCCCTGTTCATGCTCTGTCTCTCTCTGTCTCAAAAATAAATAAACGTTAAAAAAAAAAATTAAAACACATTATTCTGTTGTATTTTTTTCAGGTAGGAAATGTAGTATGATTCTTACTGAATATTCAAAGGACACATAAAAGCATAAAGAAGAAAATAATCAGTGAGGATAACCACTGATTTTCAAACTCTAGTTACTTTTTGACCACATAATGAACATAGCTCCTATATTCAATCATCAAATCCAATGCATTTTTATATTAGATAATTTAATGTAAAGATAAGCAATTCTTTAAAAGTTTTGAGTTTTCACTTTTAACCTTCAATCTCATGTACATAAAAACCAGGGGAACATGGATTCTAAGAATCTTAGAATTCTGTCCTTAGAATAAGAAGCCATGTGGCATTTTCTTAATTTAAATGACATTTGGACCATAAGCCCAAGTTTCATGATAGAATCCAAATTTGCATATGTGGTTCCTGAAGTTTTAGATATTCTTTTATATAAGTCTCTGACAGAAATGCAATTTTAGACTCTAATGATTATCCTTCCAGCACAGCATGTCTCCCACCTCATACCATGCAGTTTTTCTGCTGATACCACCACTGAACCCCACCTAGCACTACACATGTGCAACCCACAAGTGTGAACAAGCTGATACTCCCTAATGCCCGTCTGTGACCACTTCAAGAGCCAGTGCACAAATTTTTCCCCTTCATTCTGTGCCCATCTTTGCCTATGATGGATAGCCCTGAGAAGGATTCTCCAAGTACAATCTCATGGAATTGAGCAATCAGTTACATTTGTGCATGCCAGCACAAACACATTGGCTCTCCTTCATTTTCTAGTTCATTTCTCTTGTCCCTCATTCCTAATGCCTAGGATTCAATTCCCCAATTAAGTGATAGCTCGTAAGAATTTTGCCTCAGGTTCTGATTTCTGGCTAGGGACCATTTTATGGCAAGAAGGTGCAAAAATGTTTGCATGATCATGGGAAACACCAGTCTTCTAAGATTAGAAGCAAGTGGCCTAGGGTACAGCATAGAGAATACAAGAAGTGATATTGTAATATTGTAACAACATTGTATAGTGACAGATGGTATCTACATTTGTGGTGAGCATGGCATAACATATGGAGATGTTGAATCACTATGCTGTACACCTGAAACTAATGTAACAATGCATGTCAACTATATTCAAAAGATTTTTTAATAAAAGAAACAGATGACATAATAGCTTAATGAAATGGCCAGTTATGGGATTAACTTAGGTATCAGCTCAGGGAAAATTCTATGGGGTTTGAGGAGGGTGCAGTCTCTTTTCCAAAACAAGGTTTGTGTATTGAACTAATGGTGTATATACATGATACAGTACAGGTCTGGAATTCACAGGTCTGAGAATCTAGGGATAAAGGTAGAATTGGCCCTTTTTACCAACACTCCCACTGATCCATTTGTGGAATTTGTACTTCCTGTCCCCACAACCTTAGACTATGCCAGTGTAGATTAATGGGTTCCCAAGGAGATACTGCTTCCACGAGAAGATGTAATAAAGTTTCTACAAAACTTTAGACCCCTCGTGCCTGAGGCTCAATAGGCAAATAAATGAGTTACTGTAATATCACAGATAACCCTGATCATCACAAGGAACTAGAGTTGGGGCCCCTGGGTGGCTCAGTTGGTTAAGTGTCCAACTATTGATGCTGGCTCAGGTCATAATCTCAGGGTTCATGAGATCAAGCCCCTGACAATGTGCAGCTTGCTTGGGATTCTCTCCCTCTCTCTCTGCCCCTACCTTGCTCACTCTCTCTCAAAATAAATAAATAAAACATTTTTAAAAAGAGAAACTAGAGTTTCTGCTACACAGTGGGGGTGAGGAAGAGTATAAACGTGGGATGATTCACTGACATCTCAGAGTGCCTCTGTGATAATGGTGAATGAGCAAATGTAGCAGCTATAGGCCAGCAAAAACAAGGCATCTAATGGTTCAAATCTCTCAGAGATAAAGATATAGAACTACCCAACAGGCATGCAACCAAGACTGGAAGCACCGTCATCCAAGAGTAAGAAAAAAATCTCGAACTGATGGTGAGGAAAATTTACAGTAAATGCTAACTATAGCTTTGGGATTTTCCACAGTAATAGAGAAAGACCATTACTTGTCTCATTAATCCTCTTGCCTTAAGTCTTTTAGAGAATGTGACAGGTCACCACCTTGAAGGGGCTACTGTGACTGATTAGGAGAAAAGAGGAGGACATCTTATATTCATAAAAAATAAAGACCCTATATGAGATCTGGATACTTCACCTCAGAGCTGTGTTTCAGCCTCCCATCTCACACCACGGGCTTCCCTGCTGACACTGGACTAGCAGACTCCACTCAGCACCCACATACACGCAACCCAGAAGTGTGAGGTTAATATCCTCTGTGTGGACCTTTGACCAACAGAAGGCAAGGGCTGGCAAGTGCCTACCTTTCCTTCTCTCTCCCGTACTGGAAGGGCCTGAGAGGCATTCATCGTGCTTGTGGGACAATCCTCTTAGACTGAGCGGTCTGTTGCATGTAGTTGCAGCCTACTCAGTGATGCGTTGCCACTGGCTCTCCCTCCACTTCTGTCTTGCCCTCCTGGCCACTCACTCCTTCTCTCGGAGACTGTACTCCCTAATAAAGCATATAAACCCTCCACCCCATGCTCTGCTATAAGAGAAAGGAAGACTAAGAGAGCTTGTCACCAAGATACACAAAGTATTTTCACAAATCAACACAACGGACAGACAACATAATAGAAAACTGGGCAAAAGGTCTGACTAGAGACTTCATGAAAGAAGAAATCTTCATAGGCGATAATTATATGAGATGGTGCTCAACATCAGCAGTAATCATAAAAATGTACATTAAAATAATTGAGGCAAAGTCTCAAAACAGTGTGTCTGGCAAAGATGTGAAGTAATGAAGGCTCTCATACTACTGGTATGTCAATACATATAATCTCTTTGGGAAAAACTTAGTGTTGTCTAATAAAGTTAAATATGTGTCCCCTATAGGCATGAGTTACACTTCTGATTATCCACCTTAAAGAAACTCTTGCACCGCTTACAAAACAAGATGTTCAGAGCATCATTATCTGTAGTGGCCAACCCAACTTTCCATGAGCAGAACAGAAAAATAAACTGTGGTATATTTTTAAAATAGAATACTATACAGCAGTAAAAATAAATAGCTATAATCATACTAAAAGAAGAATAAGTCTTAAAATCTTAATTTGAGCAAAAGGAGCAGACCAAAAAGTGATAGTCACTGCAAAATTTCATTTACATAAAATTTGAAACAGGAGAAACTAAACTATATGATTTAGGAATGTGTACTTGGTGTAAAACTATAAAGGAAAGCAAAGAAGTTGATTACCATAGAAAGGAAGGGTTAGGAAAAGGCACGATATGTATATAATGGAATATTACTTGGCAATCAAAAATAATGAAGTCTTGCCATTTGCAACAACACAGATGGAACTACAGTACTATGCTAAGTGAAATAAGTCCATCAGAGAGAGATAAATATCATACAATTTCACTCAGATGTGGATTTTAACAAACAAAACAGATGAACATAGGGAAAGGAGGGGAAAAAGAAGATAAAAACAGAGAGGGAGGCAAACCATAGGAGATTCTTAACTACAGAGAACAAACTGGGGGTTGCTGGAGGGGAGGTTGGTGAGGGAATGGGCTAAATGGATGATGGGCACTAACAAAGGCACGTTTGGTATGGGCACCAGGTGTTATATGTAAGTGATGAATCACTAAATTCTACTCCTGAAACCATTATTACACTATATGTTAACTAACTTGGATTTAAATAAAAAAAGAAAAGAGGGATGCCTGGGTGGCGCAGTCGGTTGAATGTCTGACTTCAGGCTCAGGTCATGATCTCATGGTTTGTGGGTTTGAGCCCTGCATCGGCCTCTGTGCTGACAGCTTGGAGCCTGGAGTCTGCCTTGGATTCTGTGTCTCCCTCTCTCTCTGCTCCTCCCCTGCTCATCCTGTCTCTCACTCCTTCAAAAATAAATAAACATTAAAAAAATTTTTTTTAAAAAAGAAAAGGAAAAGTCACAGAAAAAAAAAGAAAGCAAATTTATATACAGTAAAAGGCACATATCTTAATTATATATTGATGAATTTTAAAAATTATACTCATTCATTAACTGCCACCCTAATCAAATATACAACATTTCTATCAATCAAAATGTCTCCCCCTGCCACTACCCAGTCAGCCCACACCCCTATATCCAACTGCTTTTTCCATTTTCATAAATATAGTCTTTTCCTTTTCTAGAGCCTCATATGAATAGAATCTTAGAATAGGTACCTAATGAGATTGGCTTTTTTTGCTTACCATATTATTTTTGAATGTGGAAGATGCTGTCTTTATCAGTTACTCATTGTTTTTGTGCTGCTGTATAGAAATTCATTGAATGAATATACTTCATTTGTAAAAGTTATTCTCTTGTTAATGAACTACTGGTTAATTCAAAGTTTGGATATGATGAGTAAAAATCCTATGTGTATTGTTGCAAAAAAAAAAAAAAGCTCCTGAGTGTTGGTAATTTTCCATTTTTCTATATCTGTGGATTTTTTTTCAAAAAGATTAAAATGCAATTTTTAATTTGCTTTTTATGAGATGGCCACTTTTTGAACATTAAGTCATCTCTAACAGTCAGTGAATGGTACAGATATCTGAAAGACAGGCTATTATATAATCATCTAATCCTTTCATCACTTTTTAAAGTGTTAAAGTACAAAATAGAATGTGAGTATATTCTGACATTTTGTCAAAACAATATGATTGCCACTGTAAATATTACACGTTTGAAATGTAACTTTTCTTTATATCTAATAATTCCTTCCATCACCATCAACAGTATTAAAATTCAAAGCAAAATAAATGAAACCTGAATTATTCGAGATTTCATATCAACTATAAGTATGAAAGTTGCATCTTGTATTTAAGTATTAACCAAAACTTTTTGTTGACTTCTTCTAAATTCTAACTATACATAATCACTCAATTCTACACCAACTTTTTCTGGGACTTTGTTCCTAACCTGTCTCACCTGGCTTGATTCATGCCTCCTCTCCCTTTAGCATGATGTGTCTACTCTGAGCAATATTCAGGTTTCTTCCTAGTGACTTGTTTACACTAGGAGAGAGGAAAAGTGCAGTGGTCTTCTGTCTGCAGGGACCTCTAGGAGTCTGACATAAAGCAAATTTTAAAAGTCAAAGAAGGTTGGGATGCCTGGGGGCTCAGTCAGTTAAGGGTCCGACTTTGGCTCAGGTCATGATCTCACAGTTCATGGGTTTGAGCCCCACATCGGGCCCTGTGCTGACAGCTCTGAGCCGGGAGCCTGCTTCAGATCTGTGTCTCCCTCTCTCTCTGTCCCTCCCTCCCCCCCCCCCCACACTCTTTCTCTCTCAAAAATAAATAAACATTAAAAAAATAAAAAATAATAAAAGTCAAAGAAGGTTCAGTGAGGCCATTCTTATCAAAAGATAGTAATATCCCTACCAATTAGCAATATCTTAACCAAGAGGTTGAAGAGGTCATGGAATTTGATTACCCGTGACTTCTAAAGAAGTCTCAGAAGCACACATAAAGGCTAAGTGCTTTTACTGAGGAAAAAGAGAGGGAGAGAGAGACAGAGACAGAGAGAGAGCATGCTAAGCATCAGGAAGGGATGAACACGTCCCAAAACACTGGAAACTTCAACTTCAAAGACGCCCAACTATTAAGGAATCAAGAAGTGAATTTCAGTAGCACTTCTCTGGTTTTCTTTTCTAATGTGCATCAATTCACAAGCACCTAATAGGATTCGATTAAATTCTAGTGTTCTCTATTTGGATAACCATTATAAATACCACCAAAAATTAATAGCAAAAAGTCATCTTCATAAAATGAAGTTTTAGATCACTGTTAGGTACATAGCAAATAGCATGCAATTTGAGTTCCAAGGAACTAGGTTTGAGTCCTGGCTTTGAAACTTCATAAACATGTGATTTTGGGCAAACTTCTGAGTATCATTTATAATGGCCACAAAACGTTGTTGAATGGAATAATGTATGTAAAATCTGATATGTCACATATAAAATCATACTATATCAATTTTCACAACTATTATGCTAATTTATTTTTATATTTAGTATTCCTATAATATAGACACATCATATGAATACTATTTGTCAACTATATATTATCAAGTAAAAGCTCTCTATCTGGTATTTCAGATGCTAAATGACACAGCTATGTGATACTGGACCCATGTTTTATCCTCTCCGAGTTCCATTTTTTTCATCATTATAATGAGAAAATGCTAAGAATTACCTGAAAAGAGCTGATATGGTGATTAAATGAGATGACATATACTGGTATGTACAGAACCTAGCACCCTCTGACTCTTAGATGTCATAATCAATACTGGAATATGGATTTCATTACATTTTGCATACCTCTATTTTTCCTTACAGGAGTGTGTCCCCAGCTTGATATCATATCCTTAGTATTTTGGTCACATATCAACCCAGCCTGTGAAAGATTCTGGCTGATGTTTCATTTATCCCAAGTTCAGTCGATGGCAGCATTATAGCAATGCTGCTAACAGTCAGTCTAAGAGTGATGAAGCATCTTCCTCAACAGACTATGAAACTCTTATCATGGGTTTACTTTATCAGAAAAATGTATGACCACATGTAAATGCCTATAGCAATTCCCCAAAGACTGTCCTGCTGTCACAGGGGCACCTACACAATGACAGAGCAGAGATCTATCTGCTGATGAAAAATACAAATTTTGTCATTTGACCATAATAGCCTTGACAAGGAACATAAACCCATCATTAGGGGGACTACTACAAAAAATAGACGAATGTGCCACTTTATTCTAAGAGTACAACAGAGTTCGAAATGCATTCATGAAAAAAAAAAAAAAACAGAAAAGATACGAGGAATTATGTACTTGAAAAAGCATGAGGGGCGCCTGGGTGGCTCAGTTGGTTAAGCGTCTGACTTTGGCTCAGGTCATGGGTCAAGCGTCTGACTTTGGCTCAGTTTGTGGGTTCAAGCCCCACGTCGGGCTCTGTGCTGATAGCTCAGAGCCTGGAACCTGCTTCAGATTTTGTGTCTCCCTCTCTCTCTGACCCTCCCCCACTCACACTCTGTCTCTGTCTGTCTCTCTCTCAAGAATAAATAAACATTAAAAAAAATTTTTTAAAGGAAAAAGCATGAATTTTGAATGCACTAAAAAACTGCATCCACTGAGCCATGATTGTAGCACAGTATGTGACATCAGTATACACAGGAACCTCAATTTTGGCAGCATTTTAAGTGTGTTTATGGAAGATGTTTTAGAAAAGCTAATGGGCATCATCTTGCCAATGGCACATGACACATTACGTTATTGAATAATTAAGTTAGTGAGGTAAGTTAGTAAATGAAGCATTCTGTTAGTCATGAAAATCACTTTGGCGACCTGTGAATTGTGTAGGCACATCAGAGACTAAGAAAAGTACAAATTTAACCGTCATTATAGAGATGTATAGAGATACATGGATATCTCAGGTGTGTGTGTGGATGTATTTCATTTCCCAAATTGTATATAAGCTGTGCATGAGTATATTTCTTCTGAATATTCTTCATAATACAGTATTTTTTTCCTTCTGGTGTACCATGATCATTTTAAGACAATTTTCATTTGTTTCAGTTCCTTGGATTAGGGTTTTATTTTTATGCTCCAGCCAAAAGAACAGTATGTGATATAGCTCTTATTTTAGTGACAGACATTCCATATGTACCGTGCATGAAATGTTAACAAATTACAAATCATCCAACATAACCAAGCTTATAACATATGACAGATATAGAGTCTACTGACATAGAGTTAGACAGGCAATTTTGAGAAAGTGAGTTTGTAGTAATTTTGAAGGGAAATCTCTTTTTCATAGCTTAAAAAAAAAAAGTAGAGAAATCAGGAACAAGAGAAAAATATAAATTAGGTGGGCAACAGAAATCTGACTACACTATTGTTTATTTTCCATCCAGATCACTAGTATGTTTAACTCCCAAATTAGCAAAAAACAAAAACAAACAAATAAAAAACCATCAGGAAGAAGAATTACTGTCCTCGGTGTCTCTCCCTGCCTTGGGACCATTTAAACCTAAACAGTTTTCTTCCCACAGCACTTCAGGGAGGAAGCCCGTGCAGGCCTAAACTAAGCATCCTCATGGAACGGGGACGCAAGGTGGGTATGAGGAACTACTTGACGACAGGCTTCCGCTCAGATCTAGCTTCTGTCCACCTGGTACAGAATCTACACATGCAGGCCCTCCAGGGTGGGAGAGCCAAAATCTGAAGTAACAAATGAGATGCAGGAAGATTCCAAGCAAGGACTAAGCTGGGGAGACTAGATGACTTTTTAGTTTCTCATTAGTGTATCTTTATATTTCTCATACTACTGGGTATGTTAATGTTTATTTGACAAATATACAGTTACAGTATATATAACTTAAAAAACATGTCAAAGGGACCCCAGGGTGGCTCAGTCAGTTAAGCATCCGACTTTGGCTCAGGTCATAACCTCATGGTTTGTGAGTTCAAGCCCCAAGTCTGGCTCTGTGCTGACAGCTCGGAGCTTGAAGCCTCTTCAGATTCTGTGTCTCCCTCTCTCTCCAACCCTCCCCTGCTCTCACTCTGTCTCTCTCTCTCAAAAATAAATAAACATTAGGGGCGCCTGGGTGGCTCAGTCAGTTAAGCATCCGACTTCAGCTCAGGTCATGATCTCACAGACTGTGAGTTCGAGCCCCACGTCGGGCTCTGTGCTGACAGCTCAGAGCCTGGAGCCTCTTCAGATTCTGTGTCTCCCTCTCTCTCTATACCTCCCCTGCTCATGCTCTGTCTCTCTGTCTCTCAAAAATGAATAAATGTTAAAAAAAAATTATAAAAAGAAAATAAATAAATAAATAAATAAATAAATAAATAAATAGAATAAAAATATGTCAATGCCAAATATGAAATGTTTCTTGCCTACAGTCATGTTATGTAAATGCTGAAAATCATCTGGCTTACAAAGTTATAAGTGAGATATGAAGTGCATCATTTAAATAGCTGACTGTGATAATAATAGGTTTAAAGAGGGGAGACTACAATTTCACTTAATTGTTACCTTATTATTAGTTTAATTAATTACATACTAAAGCTTAACTATATGTGAAATATCATACTTATTTTATGAAAGCCTCACAAACTACATCTTAACCATCATGATGCAAATCACCAAAATAAAAATACTTTCCAAGTGAAACAGAACAGCAAAAAAAGGAAACAACCTTAATGCTCAGTAGTATAGGAACAGATCATTCAAGTAGATTATATTATTTTAAGTGGAATACTATATAAAAATAAAATAAATGGAACACTCTATAGTAGTTTAAGAGATGAACTACTGCATTTCACCAATTCCAAGCTGTACTATTTTCTACATTTTACTATATGAAATGGGGTTGCTTCATAAATTTCTGTTCTTCAGGCAGTAGCCATGCTTCGGATGCTATTGACTAAGCATGGAAAAAAATGACTGTCATCCCTGATGGCACACCTGGACAATTACAATCCTGTAATACTGCACTCAACAAACCACTTAAGACTTGCCTGAAGACTGAGTGTGAATCTTGATTGTTATCCACCTTCTGGACAGATCAAGAAAGTGCCAACACCAAAACTGACACAATGGGTATCAGTGACTTGGAAAAAAATATTGGAGATAATAATAGAGCATTCTTTAAAGAAGTGCTCTTTCAGAAATACTTTGAATAGCACAAAGGATAATACTGTTTAGAAAAACACAAGCATTAGTAACTGAGTCAAGCAGTGATTCAAGAACTTAACTCTGAATGTGAAGAGGTGTTAGGAATATCTTGTAAATTTTTCTTGTATTTTCCTTTCTATATACACAGAGTAATAAGTGATAAAAATCTACATCTACTAAGTCTGAAAGAGCTCTTTCAGTAAGAAGATCAGTTTAACTGGCAATGTTTTTTTCTGTCCTAGTGATATAAAAATATTGATGAGTCAAACATGGTAGATCTATATGCAAATATAAGGATAGATCTCAAAAGCATATTGTTGAAGAAAAAATTATGTTGTAAAAATATACATACAGTATGAACCTACTCATATAAAAAGAACTCACATAAAATTGTAACCCATATTTTTGTAGCTACATATACACATGCAGGTCAAAATTTTAAAAATGCACTGAAAGGAAACACACAAAGCTAATTATAGAAATTAATTCAGGCCAGGTGGAGGTAAGAAAATCAGAATTAGGGGTCATAGAAAAATGTGATTTAACCTAATCACTCATAAAGTTCTACTTCTGGAGTGGGATATATACTCTTACATTACTGATATTTTTTCAAGTAGTATATACCTAGAAAAACTGGACCAAAGCAAATATATATATGTATATATACACACACACACACACACACATATACATATATGTGCATATATATAATATATATGTGTATATATATGTGTGTATATATGTGTATATATATAATATATATGTGTATACATGTGTGTATATATATATATATTAATCAGTAGTTAATTACTAGTAGTTAATGGGAATATCAGTCTTCTTTGTTTTCAAGTTGGAACTTTCTCAATTTTCACATTAGGTCTCATGTTTTCAAAAGTAAAATAACATTAGGGAGTTAATCACACACTTGCATTTTTAAATGTCAGATAAAATAATCATGCATGAACTTGATTATGCATCTTTCTATCAGAGCCATCTAATAGTATGAGCCAAAAGTCCTGTATTTGCTTTGTCCCTTGACTCTCTCTCTGTCCCATGCAATGAAGAAAAAATGCAATAAATCTGGGTTTCATTACCCTAATTTCAGGAAATTTCTTGTCAATTTTAGAAAGCAGCTCTTTGTGAGAAGCATCCATTCTTTCATCTTCTATTCTGGATTTATGTAAGTTGTAAACATGACTTTAAACCCTATAAACTTGACTTCTCAGACAAAGTGTTTTATCTTTATTACTCTTGATAATCTCATGTTCCAAAATGGTCTCTTAGTTATTTAATGAAGAAGCTTAACCTCTTTCTCCTTAAATGTTATTCTCTTCTTCCTTACAGAGAAAGATAAATAAAGTAAAGATGTGTGCATCACAATTCAGCATGGAAACAGGGCTTATGAAAGACTTACCACAGATCTGGGGGATGGAATGCAGCAGGAAATAGCAATTATTTTGCTATATGTACTGTATCAGCTAGGTTTGGAATGCAGGAAAGAAAAATTATTCCAGCTCTTTTAAGCTAAAAAGCCAATATAGCAAAGTAGAAGTTTGCAAAATTATTGGCAGAACTGGACTAGCAGGCTTTAGGCTAGGCCACCAGTAGGGAATCTCAGAAAAGAGCACAGAACTGTCCCCATGTCACCACTGGGAATTTTTGGAATCCTAAACCTGTGGATCTGGAAGTCATCGATGCATCGGCCTTAAATGTCTCTTCTCATCAATCAAACTAGCGCCTTGGCCACAGAATGCAGTTACGGACAAACAAAATTTCTCTACAACTTAACTTGCCGACATCAACAACACAGCAGAAACACTGCCCCCACTTTACTTTCTCCCTCCAGATCTTATTTGAGTGTATATAAATGGCAGGGCTACATCACATTCAGAAACTTCATAAAGTCTAAAGAAGATTCCAAAAACTCTCCAGTCCTGCCAACTATTGGTGTCATAGCAACAATACAACCAATACTGATATTCAATTAATATTCTGAAGAAGTACATCCAAGCACTCTGAATTTTGTTCTGTTTTAATTAAAATTCTCAGAAGTCTACAGTGAGGTAATGTTTCCTCTCTAACTTGCTTCCTTTCTGGTTTTGGTCTCTGCCAATTTACATGTAGAGCTCACTGTGTCACAGTTACCATCTGTTTAAATAACCCACATCTCAGAGATTTCCACGGCTGCACGTGTCTCGGCAAACCTCTCAGTTTGGAGATCTAGGTCAGTCAGCCTAGATTTTTAACAGAACAGTTGGCTTTCCTATACAAATAACTGTATTTAGAATTTTAGAGTGTTCATTTCCTTTGTCAAGTTATTGATCATCTGCATATATTTTAAGTATAATAAGGCAGCATGATGGAGGGGAAGAAGCATGGGCATTAAAGACAAGACCTTTGGTAGGTGTCTTAAAACCTGGCTAATAACTAGGTTATATAACCGGCAGACTTATTTTGGGTCTCAAAAACCAGGAAAAGAATTTGAACTATTGAGTTTTTTTCTGCCTTTTAAGGTACAATAATGCTTGTCCAGTAACTTCAGAATGCTTCTCCATATCAAGCCTGTAATTTACTGGAGCTGATTTTTAAAACTAAGAGGTTATCACTATTACCTGATAACCTATCAGAAGAATCACTTAAAAGCTTGCTGTGTCTCAAAATGCGCCTCCTTACTGCGATGTCTGGGGAATGTTCTTATTCCATTAGTAAACCACAATCAAATAAATGAAAACACACATTCTGAGAGAGTTCTTGTGCTCTTTATGAAAATTGCCTTCTCATGTTTTTGTTTACAAACTGCATATATAAAATTGACAATTCTTTTTCATTACTATCTGACCTCAGTAATACTTGCTCTGTAACACTCTCCTGTATGACTACCTCCAGTTCAGTCACCAATTTCATTTAGTCAGGAGTGGCTCTATCATTCATTAAACATAACCATTCCTAATTACATTCAACAGTTCAAATAGTGGGGAGCCTGGGTGGCTCAGTCAGTTAAGCATCCAACTCTTGATTTTAGCTCAGGTCACGATCTCATGGTTTGTGGGATCTAGCCCCACATGGGGCTTTGCGCTGACAGCACAGAGTGCTTGGGATTCTCTCTCTCTGCCCCTCCCCCACTCACACACACAAACACACACACACACACTCTCTCTCTCTCTCGAAATAAATAAACTTAAAAAAAAAATAATTCAAATAGCATTTATGGAGTACCTAACCAAGTGTCAGACATAGTGGTAGGTACAAAAGACACAAGCATAAATACCACATAATTCTTGTCCTCAGGGCACTCAGAATCTCTTGGAGAACACACACAAACTCAAACACCCAGTACACATACACACATATGCACATGTTTGCAAGGGCAGTGCAAACAAAATACAATAGTAGTGAGCTCTATACTTGCAGTGCAACAAATAAAGTTCTTCAGGAGCTCTTAAAGATAAGCAATTGATTAGCAATGGGAACAGGGATTTGCCAAATCAATTGTGCTTTGACACAAAGTAGAACAGTTGTTATTCTATAACTATTAATTATTTCTATTATATGAAAGGAAAAATCACTTTCAGAGAAAATTTTACTTCCTCCCTTTCTCTGGCTCATCTGTGCTCAGTTTGTGCATCCTTCACTATGTAGCATCTGGCTTCATCACAAATGGATTCGATGGCTCAGGGCCGGAGCTGATTGGCAGATACAGCTACAGCTAAGATCTGCAGAAGAGGTCCCAGTGTTGCTATGGTGACAGAGCTCATGCTACCAAGTGGCTCAGTCAGGGTGTGTCATATTGAACCACAGTTACTGGGCGGGGAACCCAGGTCCCTCTGAAGCCTGAAGCCTGGCCTCCCTTGTCTTTCCCAGTAGTATCCATTATTCTACCCTGATTTCTCAAGTCACTACATATAATCAATTCAAGCCTATGACTAAATTTGTTTCAAAGGCAATTTAGAGTGCAAACTAGACTAATTTCAGGTAAATGACATGAGTTATCTCTCCGAGTAAGTGTTGCTAAACTCCAAGGAATGCCATTCATACTAAGGCTTGCTCTAGGGGGCACCATTCACTAGAATATTCTCTGAAGGTTGTCCCCAGGGCCTACTGTATTGCCAATAGCGTCTTAAGACATTTACAATTCTTTCTAGAACCTCTAAGGTTACTTTTTTCCCATGAAAGGAGATCTGAGATATCTACGTAAATATATATAGATATTTTCTATGTATGTGAAAGTACCTTTAGTTTCCCTAATCACTTTGAAACCACCCCCTTTTTAATCCTTCTCATTTTTTTGAAAAGTAAAGAACAGAATAGTTTTGTTTTGTTTTGTTTTTTTGTAGGATGCAGAGACCCAGTTTAAGATGACTGGTAAGCCTCAATAAATACTCAATAAATATTTGTATATTTAGTTTTCTTAATTATTCATTTATATAAGCCTAACAGGATCTCTGTTTATGCTATTATAATGCAATTGAACACGTAAATTGTGTATGTTCTTGAATGCACAAAAGCACATTACTTTTAAACTTTTCATTAAGATACAGGTTTTAGTAATTGTGAATGGCCTTTCCCAGATTATTCTGAACTATTTAAGCTTCACTGTAAAAAAAAACAAATAAAGCCAATTCTCCAAATTTCATAGTGAACTCATTATTGCATCAATCTGCAAAATGCAGTGATTACATGGGTAGACGTCAGTATCTTTTTTCCACACAAAGGCAGGCACTCCTGAGTGTCCAGGGTTCTGGAAGTGCTTCCAAAGCTCCAAGCATCTTCTTTCTTGAACACTACGTAAGAACTGTAATTATTCATAGAGGAGAGATACAGAAGCAAAACTATCCTCATGGACATGATCATTTCAGTTGCGAGAAATAAAGCATACAGAGGCACAATGTAAAAACATTATTACAGCTACTGAAACATAAAGTAACAGAATAAGCTGATTCTTTCACTTCTAAGACGGCAGAGTTTTACCACATATCAGCCTGCCCTCTTTCTTCTAGTTATACTGCATCCTGAAATTATTAGGTAATTATTACCTATAAAGATCAAACATTACTCCTGGCAGTACTGAATTTTAAATCTGTTTGGGTTCACAGTTTTTATATATATATACAAACTTATCCTTATAACACACTCTAAATTCTCACCACTAAGAAGCAGTTCACTATCAATCAAGCTTCTCAGCATCAATAAATGTTCTAACATTATAAAATGTATGAAACGGTACATGCAGTGTAGAAGCTAGAATTGAGAGACACGAAAGGTTGTGTAACATAAATTCAGAGAAGAAAAATATAACTGACTTTCATAACCAGCATTTAAAAACTTATTATTTTTTTAAGATCTAAAAACCATTTTGATTTCAAGTTAAGGCTGACCATTCACTCTTTTAGGGCTACTGAAATTGATTCCTTACTAAAATTGAAGTCACTGTAAATCTTATTATGGGGAACCTTTGAGAGGGAGGTAAAAGGGGAAATAAAAACAAATGGCTTCAAGTCTGTTGAAATTGCAACAAGCAACTGGCTGAGTGAAACATTACTTTTAATCCCAGAAAATCAGTTGCACAGAGTCTCTGTGATGTATTATGGTCCTAATGGTTTATGACATAGCATACCCACATGTCACTGCTTAATTCAATGGATATTTTTCAGCCAGTTGCAAAAAGAGCAAGCCAAAGACTTATTATAGCTTCTGTGAGATTCTGGTTTAAGTGGTTGAAAGCTTGTGCCCTCCAAAGCCACGGCCAACATCCCTAGGATTCAAATACCTCATTACTCACGGAGCTTCACGTGTTGTACGTGCAGATCTAGTTTCTCAAAGTTAATCATCCATGTGTTAAAATCTTAATGAAAATTAAGTAGATAAAAGATAACATTCCTACAGTATATTTTGGGCTAAGTGAACATATCTCCTGGGAAGTTGCAATCAATCAGGTGGAGATTTTTCATTTAAAACTATTAATTTCAATCTAGCAAAATGTTGTCTATGGCAAAAGAACAGAATTACACATGCTTAATTTTAAGATCACATTGCTTACAGCATTTGAAGGTTAAAAGAGACCAAACTCCTGTGATTTTGAAGAACCACAAGTAAATAATAATAGAAAAATAGCCAAAAATCATATATACATATATTTTTTTTAGAAATTCAGTAAAGATTTTTCAGCCTTAACATCTCTAATGTTTACCTATATCTATGATAGAGAAGTTATTACTATGACCTAACTCATTAAGGAAGGGTGGGATCAAGATGGCAGAAAAAGGACTCATTGAAGCTTCCCATCCCACTCTTAACCCATACAAAATGGCACAAATATATTTGAAAAGTGAAACATTCACAAGGCTGGTGGAATAAAAGACACGACCTAAGTGAACAGAAATACTTAATTGACAGAATTCAGACTGTCAGAAAAAGGATGGAGGACAGCTGCAAGAGAACTAGAACAGGATAAGGAGTAGGTGGTGGTTACACTGCCCATTAGAAGAGTACAGGTGGCCCAGCAACTAAGGATGGTTGGCTACATCACCAATCCTGTGCTTTCCCACAGCCAAACATGCCTCCCCAAAACCCCCAAGCCTCACTTGTGCCCAGAAGAAGTAACCAGAGGTGCCTGACTCCATGGTGGCTTGAATAGGCCTGGGCAGGCAAGGTTCCCCAGAGCTCTCTCCCCAGCCCAGAAATGGGGACACCTCATCCCAAGCATCTCTTGCCACTTTCTGAGAATCACTGGTGCGGAAGCATAAAATGCTGTGAACAGGTTCACCACTCACAAAGGTAAAAACACAACATAAAATTACCTATGAAAGAAAGGCCCAAATAAACACAGACGAAGTATGCAACCCAGTACATAGAAAACAGAACAAAAGAAAGTAACATATTTAATGAAACACGTCACCTACCATGTGATTTAGAAGTATCTTATACTACACGCACATAGAAAATGAACAAGAGATCTCAGAAACAAAAAAAAATAAAAGATTTATTTAAAATTCATAAACTGGATAGGATAGGGAACAAAAGAGATGCAAGTGAAGATTAGTTCCAGGAAAAATAAGTGTGTCTATCTATGAAATACCTGTATAAGAATTTTCATAGTAGCTTTTTTCATTATAGTCCATACATCCATCAGTAAGAGTCTGGATAAACAAACTATAATATGTTCATAATAAGTATGCCACCGAGAAGTAGCATACTTCTCAGAAAACATGCTATTGAGACAGACATCATCATGAAAAAAAAAATCTCACAGACATATTGAGCAAAAGAAACGAAACACAAAAGCGTATATGCTATATAGTTTCATTTTTATAAAGTTCAAAAATGGTGATAGAGCTATCAAAATAATGGCTGTCTCTCATGGAGAGTAAGGATTGCCTGAGGCCCAAGAGGACTTTTTGGAATTAAGGAACTGTATCTTGATCAATGTGAAGCACCTGGGACCTGTGCGTTTTTAAATATATAAATTATACCTCAATAAAAAAGAGAGGGAAGAAGTGAGCTGGAAAATTGGCCAAGAAAAGTATACCAAAATATATCAAAACAAGGAAAAGAACATGAAAGCTTGAAAGAAAAACACAGAAACCTGGAGAATAGATGTAAATCCTTAAAGATTTTATGCAGTAGTCCCAGAAATAGAGAACAGATCAACAGACTGGAGGAAATGCTTCCGTAATTTATAATACTTCTCAAACCTAAAAAAAGACATTAGCCGTCACAATCAAAGGGATGAGAGGGATCAGAGGAGGAGAAGCAGACACAGATCACAGTCATTCTGGAACACCAAGAATAAAGAAAAAATATACTAGGCTTCTAGTAACAAACACTTGAAGAATCCAAAATTAAATATTAGGTTTGAACAGAATTTTCAATAACATTTGATACAAGAGGAGTAGAACTATATATTTAAAGTTATGAGATATACTACTCTCTAAATCTAAAATTCTATGCTCCTAAGCTGTAATTCATGAGTGCAAAATAAAGACCTTTCCAGGTATGTGAAACTTCAAGTTTATCGATAATTCTCAGACACTATCTGAAAGAGTTACTAAAGGAGCTACTAAAGTAAAACAAATAATAAATATAAGTGGAAAAATGAACACAGAAGTAGCAGTGAGTCAAGAAAACAGTAAAATGTATGGATAAATACAAATAAATATTAATTGTAAAATTTTAAGCATGCAGTAATAATTTGGAATTTAAATCCCAGGAGCTATCAACATGGGAAGTGTCAAAGAAAGGAAGGAACAAGGAAAGGAAAGTGCTCTCAGATCCTGGTCTTGCTCTCGAGAAGATACACCTACTAACTCTCACTGAAAGTGAAATTTAAATTATTGTTAAAAATGAAGGTGTTCCTCTAGAAGGATGGAACTAGAGGGTATTATGCTAAGTGAAATTAGAAAAAGACAAATATCATATGACTTCACTCATATGAGGACTTTAAGATACAAAACAGATGAACATAAGGGAAGGGAAGCAAAAATAATATAAAAACAGGGATGGGGACAAAACATAAGAGACTCTTAAATATGGAAAACAAACAGAGAGTTACTGGAGGGGTTGTGGGAGGGGGGATGGGCTAAATGGGTAAGGGGCATTATGGAATCTACTCCTGAAATCATTGTTGCACCATATTCTAACTAACTTGGATGTAAATTTAAAAAAATAAATAAATTATTAAAAATTAAAAAAAATAAAAAAATAAAGGTGTTCCTCTAGAAGGATGGAAAACAGAAATATAATTTTCAATCATTATCAGCTCAAGTTTGGCCAGTGCCCATATTTTACCTGGCTTATTAAGGATTAAAAAATAAAATAAAATTAGTGGCCTGCATGTAAACACAGGACTATTTACTTAAAATCCAGATGGTTTGACAAGTCTATTTTTTAAAAGGGGAGGGGGTGAGAAAAAATAAGGAATAAAAAAGGGGACATTAAAATAGGTAAGAGATTTATTAAAAATGAAAAAAGAACACTTATGAGGAGCTTTACATAACTTTGAAAACCTAGGCAAATAATCTCTTTAGGAAAATATGTTACCAAAATTGGCACAAAAAATTAAAAAGTTCAAAAACAGTAAAGAGATGGAAAATATCTATCCCCCTCCAAAGTTAGTTGTTAAAATAGTTTAATAAGTTAATTTCTACATCCCTTCGAGAAGGAGATAATTCCCAGATTATAACAACTGTTCCATAACATGGAAAAGTGAAAAAGCTATTGTAATAATTTTATAATGCTAAAATAAACTCCTAAACCCAAGCCAGACAGGTCAATATAAAAACAAAAAGTCAGTCTTACTTAGAAACTTGTAGTAAAATTCTAAATAAAAGTAGCAACAGATCGATTCCATCAGGACTAAGTAGGTCATTTATCCCAGGAATGCAACAGTGTCTCAACACTAAAAAATATATCAATGCAATTCACTACAATAATGGACAAAAGGAGGGGGAAGAAACCTATAGGAGGACCTCAAGCAATAAAATCCAACTCTCCTTTCCAATTAAAACAAAACAAAATTTATAGTAAACTAAGGATACACAGGAAACTAAGAAACATTCTTGACTCAGTATGAAGCTACAAGAAAACAAGAGCAATCATGGTATTTATTGGTGAAAACTAAAGCCAGGAATAAGAGAAAGATATCTTTATCTCTTCTAGACTTTTTCATAAAACTGACTTATAAATCAAGAAAAAAGTAAAAGAATGATACAACATTTTAAAGGAAGTAAATGAATTTCAAGGCAGAAATGATAGCTGCCTACTCAATCATACCTTCTCTTTCACCTTGCATTTAAAAATGACAGTTTTGCCCAACAGCTACAGAGACATTAAAAAGTTCTCTTACACATAGTGTTGGCAAGGATCCAAGGAAATAGATACTCCCATAATGGAGAGTATAAACTGGTGTAACCTTTCTGGAGGGCTATTTTTCTTGTCTTAAAATTTTAAAGTGTGCATATATTTTGACCCACAGATTTTTCTTATGAGACTCTACCCTAGACACATCCTTGCATATAGGCATAGAGACATATAAAAGAAAATTCACTGTGATGTTGTTTGTCATGTATGACACTTGGAAACAACCTGACCTGTTCCCATCAGAATAGCTGAATAAACTAAATAAATTTCCATGCTAGTCAGTCAACCATTTACAAATATTTTTTTGAACACCAATAATGTGCAAGCCACTGTTCTAGGTCCTGGGGATATATCAGTGAACAAACTCCAAAAGTAAATTCTACATTCTAGTGGAGGAACACAGACAATAAAGAAATAAATCTATTACATGGATACTGATGATTTGGTTGAAACTGTGGCCTCCTAAGTCATACCTGAGTGAATCAGTGAGAAAGATGATGTACATAGTCTAATGATTGGGTGTGGATGGCTCTAGTAAATTAATTCTCTTATTGCCAAGTATTTCATAAACACTGTGTATAAATACAAGGGTTATACAGAGAAATTACTTAAATCCTTTTTAAAACTATGGCTTGTTTAAAAATTTTCTCTGGACTCTATAGATATACTCATGACTCCCCCTTTCTAACAAAGCTACCTTTCTTATTAGAGAGATTTATTTTCATTTCTTCAAATTGGCACTCAGTCACTGTGCAACTTTGTTGAAATACCTGAACACATTTTATTTACAACATTTCCAAATAATTATCTTAATTGCAAAAAGTCAAATATGTAACATTACCTAATTTCTAATTTGCAACTATTGGCATAGTACCTGACACGAATATGTTAGATCAAGTGTAAGTTTTATATGAATTTATGTAAGCTGTCATCCCTCAAGAAGATTACAGTCCCAAAATATATTTTTCAAATCTAGATTCAAATCTAGTTTCCTTCCCGTTAACAGCCATATGTCCTTGGAAAATGTATTTAACCTCTTAGCACTTCGGTTTTCTCACCTACAAACCGGGGAGATAAAATCTACCCCTTG
Organism: Herpailurus yagouaroundi; assembly: GCF_014898765.1. Taxonomy (NCBI): domain Eukaryota; kingdom Metazoa; phylum Chordata; class Mammalia; order Carnivora; family Felidae; genus Herpailurus; species Herpailurus yagouaroundi. Next base: position 68,630,537 of record NW_024412377.1, read on the forward strand.
GGTTATTATTGTGGGTATCACATTCTGTTTGTGGGAGTCACAAGACGTTAAGTGATTATTTAATATTTGTGAAAATGCTTAAAACCATTAAATGTGTGTATATGTTGTCCCCCTTCTCTACAGTGTAACATAAAGGAAAGATGGAGAAGGATGGGAATAGAAGAAAAAAAAGAACAGTGGACCATAAAATAGTTTTAAAAGGTCCAGTGAAGAATTTGGCTAGTGAACTCTTTGGCAGAATTAAAGCAAAGAAATCCAGAACTCTTAAGTGGTAACACAAATTTCCATCATATCTGTGGATATCTGACCTTCAAGGCAAATTACCCATCTTTTAAGTTAATTCAATAGCAACCCACACACATGCACATGTGCACACGCACACACACACACACACACACAGATACACACACAGATACACACACACACACACACACACACACACACACCCCTAAGGCTGTCTATGGGCCAGACATGATTGAAGGATCCTAAGGCAGAAAAGATATACCCCATATCCTCTCAGGGTTTGTAGTTTGGGTGATCCTCAAAGAAGACTTCCTAGGGTATCTAAAAATACTATTAAAGAATGGAGAAAGACAGAGACAGAGACAGAGAGATACATTCCATTAAATGAGCAGTAAGGAAACTCCAATAACATGTGGATGTTAGTGTCCACTTGGTTCTGTATCTTTGCTGAAGTCTCAAAAACAGAGCTTAGATGAACTTTTACGGCATATTTAGAGGACCAGTGTCCTTGTAGGAAAACTTGGGAACTACACAAGAGAAGGGAGAATGGTGATTAAGAGAGGGAAAAATGAAGCAAGAACAAAGTATAAGCCCAAGCAAAATCTAAGATGTGATCTTAGCAAAAATTAGGATTATTCTGCTTTTTCTGGATTTACTTGTATGGTAACAAGTTTTTTGTGTTCATATTTATTAGACTTTGAGTGAGAAACAGTGTCAACAAAATACTACAATAATGTCATTAGCTGCTAAGAAATACTCCTAACTCCTGCTTGCTGTGATCTCATATCCATCTAACTTGCAGCTCCTTATTCCTTTCTCCTCCCACTAGCCAGTCCAATCATAGCTTTTTGGACTACTGAAACTATGTGGTAAAGGAACACAAACCATGGTGAAGGTGTAGGTGACTAGTCCACTCTGCTTCAACAATTACACAGGGGCTAAAATGCCATGAGGGGTACCATGTGCCAGCCCCTCACCAAATGGTTTATGCTCATTGTGCCTTTGAATCCTCACATACAGTAGATACTACTGTGATCTTTATCTGAACAGTGAAGAGATCGAAACACAGAGATTTATTAATATGCCTAGGGTCCTACAGTTTGAGATGGTGTCTATATCCTATCCAAATTTCAGGATCTTAAGTACTACCCTGTATGCATTCCACAGGCTTTTATTCATTGAGCAAACATTAGGCAATTACCATATGCTAGGCACTGTGCCTTGCACTCAGAAATTCAGGCTGCAGCATGGAGAAACTGCACTAGATTGATCCAAACTGAGAATCGGTCAGGCACGTGAAATGAAGATTAAGGGGGAGTTGAGGATATTTTCAAGAGAGTATGGAAGGCGAGGTTCATGGAATTTAAGAGGAATGAGAAGGGAAGGGGGTAGGGGAGCCAACAGGCAAGAAGGGAACACAGAAGCCAAAGGCTGAAGAAGAAAGAGTATTTTAATAGTGGTCATGCGAGAAAGCTAAAAGGAAAGGTTGTGTTCCAAGACTGGGCGGTAGGGAATTAACAGTTTGGGGTGTGAAGCCATTCCATAATTTAGTGAAAGTCATAAAGGTAAGAAAAGTTGAGGAATCCAGAGGCCAGGATGATGGCAGCCACTAGAGGGAGAAAGCAAATGTACTCCAAATGCTTAGTTTTACAGTTTATGACAGGGAACGACAGTGATCTAAGAAAGGGATAGGAAAGAGGAAGGGTGGTAGATGGGACAGAAACAGCCTTAAATTAGAAGGAGCTTTACATAACCTTTTACATCAGAACCTAAATTTAATATTTTTTATTATTGTAACACAGTTAGCATTTACAAAATGTCACCCATGTGTTTTCACTTTTCTTTCCAGCAGATATTCTGACATTATGACATCAAGGAAGGTGACAGGGAAAACTCCACTCTGGGATGGAGAAAAGATATGGCACAGGAAGTGGCTGTAAGATTCGAGGAGGGAATGAAAGGCTGCCAGATGTGGCCAGGTGGATTGCAGGAGCAGAAGATACAGGCAAGGGTGAAAGGTCAGATGCACAGGTCCTTAACTTTCCCAGGCTGGTGAGGGGCAGGGTATTATGGAAATATTCAGGTAGGCACCGGGAGCTCTAAAACACTGGGAAGTCTGGTTAGTGGCACACTTTTGTGAGTGTTGCCTGAGGAAGTTCTTCACATGCTCATGCCCAACACTGTACAACATACAGCAGAAACACAAGTGGAAGAAAGTGGCTCAGTGGGTGAGTGGAATAGAGCCTCAAACCCCGCCCACCATGTTTTCTGCTAGGGTATACAAGGAATCCAGAATTTTCCATATGCCCCAGGGAGAATATGAGGAGGTGAAAACAGGGCTAGAGGTGGGACAAAGTAAGTACAGTGTGTAGGGATTTGGTGAGCAAAGGCAAATAGCTGGGATCAGGGGTATGTGCTGGAAGTGCTTTTGTGGTACCCACAATGCAAGTCTTGGCCAGACAGATTTCAGCAGCCACCAATGTCAAAAGCAAAGCAAACCAGTCACTGCCCAGCAAGGACCCAGGAAGGTCTAGAGGATGAGGATTGGTTATGCGATCCCCATTTGTCCTGCTAGGAGATCATGTAAGCCCTATCACCCGTACAGCAAGATGTCACTTTAGAAAGGAAATGTGGCAGAGGAAGAAATACAAAACTGAAATTGAATATTCACTTGATAAAGACCAAGCTTTCCAAAATAAGTTACTTAAATCAGAAGATAATGTGATACAATAAATTGTCAAGTTTAAGGTTTGCCTTCTCATTCTCCCCATTCAAACCCTTCACAAACCCCACTATTCAATGCAGATCAGCTCACATGCAGGACATGAAATACCTCCGCTTTCTTGGCAAGTGTGCATGCAGTGTGCAAAGGGACAGTTTCAATGCACACAAACAACAAAAAGTATTTCTTCCAAGTTATCATAATTGGTAAATATTCAGATAATTTTAAACTTAATTCCCATACCTTTATTTCATTTTATTCCTTTTAGTCATAAACCACTGCATCATGAAATAAATCTTCCCTGCTTTTAGAATTCTTATTTGCTGCTTTTCATTATTTGGAGGTTACATTCTTTCTTAAACTGATGTAATCCAAGTTGTATGTATTTAGCCCCTACAAGCCTTTCTTTTAAATGAATCTCAACATTTACTTAATTCCATTTTTTTCCTGCTCCACATTTCTTTGTTTTTAATATCTTTCAGGTTTAGATGTAGCTAAAAAGGAAAGGAATACCTGGTTAGTGATGTCTCATTAAATAGAAGCAGAGGTTATCCAGTACATCCCACATATCACACATCAGTCTTCTCAGCTATTAAATCACATCATAAATGTATGTAATATGATTTCCACTATCAAATTTCTTTCCTTTCTCCTTAATGCTTTCAGAGCTAGATTTGAGTTTGGCTGCCCCAAACCCAACCGCACAAAAGCTCAAAAGACTTTACCTTTTTTTCCCATTAACTTCCTGCAAATGTTAAGATTTCTTTGTACAAAGTAACAGTTTACACAGTAAAACCAAGTGGGGCGTGTATGGGAAATCTTGATACCTTCCTCTCAATCTTGCTTATTAGAACCTAAAGCTGCTCTTAAAAAATTAGATCGTAAAAGAAAACTGAGTCAGAATCATTCATGGGCTGGAAGCTAGGGATGCTGCCAGAGCAAAAACTCCAGCTTCTCATTATTCCCGCTGAAATAGGTTTCAGCTTCGCTTTTTCTCCAAATAGATGAACACTTACATGTCATTCCAAAATGAATTCGTGAAACCCCTTTTCTATCCTAGATCTATCACAAACACCTCCATCCCTATTTGAACAATGATTAAGATCCTCTCAAAAAGGCTTTCAAAGGATTAGCCATTAAAATATATTTCAGCAGGAAACAAAATCAGTACTATATTCACTGGCAGTAAACATATAAAAGGAGAACCACTGATCCCCAAAGGATCGAATCTTTTCATAAGCCTGGAAGTTCCCTTTACAGGAAATGGAGTAAAAATAATGAGAAGTAGAGGGCCCACCTCTAACCTCCACCTGGCACCACCTCACGGTGCAAATTCACTGAGCCTAATTATACCAATCTGCCTGTTGAGTGTGGAATCCCCACAAGACTTCTCTCGGAAACCACTGACAACCTCAACTATAAAGAAGGGAATACCGAGGAAAAATCATTCCTACTAGTCAGCACCATCTGTTACATTTACAAACAAATATTACAGATGTCTGTAACGTTCTAGACAGATCAGAATATCCATGCATACTCATTAGCATTCTCACTAACATTTCCTAAATCAAAAGCAGTATATATATATTATATTGATGGTGATAGTGTTAGAATTGTTATCCTGAGGCTGCTGTGTTTGTAATGTGGGGTACTCTAATTCTAACATTCCCTGTGACCTGCAGAACCATGATCATCAATGTGGAAGAAAGGAAACATAGACGTAAAATACAAAAGATGAAATAGAACCACATAGTCCTGAGCCCAAGTTATAGTCCTGAAATACCATTTCCCAATAAAAGAAACCAGGACTTCCTGGAGAAATGGCTGACCTCAGGTCTAGGGAAGGAAATACATAAGGAGACACTAGAATATCTTCACAAACTAGATAGCAAGGAAGCATCCAGAGACTAGCAGGATCATGTCATAAGGATTCAGGCACTAACTTTAAGAGGATCTTGCTAGCCAAAAATGTGGGCATGAAGGTAACAGCTGGGAGAGCATGCAGAATTAAAAGGGAAGAGGATCTACGCTTTGGAAAATGTTATTTAATGACCAAGTGGAGAATGTTCCTGTAGACAAGAAAGAGACTAAGAGTCAAGGAAAAAAGAAAACAGAGGATGTTATGCCATGGAAACCAATGGAAAACAATATTTCAAGGGCAGACTGGTCATCAACATCAAATGTTTTAAGAATTCAAATAAAGTGAGGATTGAAATACAACCAGTGGATTTAGCACTTTGGCACCCTTGGAGCTATGGCATATAGCAAAACCAAAAGATATGAATGAGACACATAAATAAAATGTCATAAGGCTAGACATGATTTGTATGTTAGGACATCTCAGAAACAAGTATGATTCAATCTGGTGTGTGTATTGGGTGGGGGTAGATAGGAGTGAAATATTTACAAAAAATAAGGCCAGGGACTCCTGGGTGGCTCAGTTGGTTGGGCATCTGACTTTGGCTCAGGTCGTGATCTCACAGTTCGTGAGTTCGAGCCCCGCATCGGGCTCTGTGCTGACAGCTCAGAGCCTGGAGCCTGCTTCAGATTGTGTCTTCCTCTCTCTCTGCCCCTCCCCTGCTCGTGCTGGCGCTCTCTCTCTCTCTCTCTCTCTCTCTCAAAAATAAACATTAAGCAAAAAAAAATTTTAAAAAAGGGCTATTATGGTAATCTGTTAAGAAAGCCTAATTAACAGCACTTCATGAGTAAAGACCATTGGTGGACAAACTCAACTATGGATATTTCAACTATGCCAAAAATATGGAATATTTTGAGTATTTATAGAGATTTTAAGAATGCTTTTAAATACCTAAGAATAGTAAAATAGATCCAAAAATCTATTCCTAAAAATGTAACCACAGGAAGAGATAGTTCATGAGTGTGAAGGTAAAAAAAAAAAAAAAAAAAAAAAAAAAAAAAAAAAAGAAAAAGCCTCTGTTTGAAGAATGGGATAACTTCAATACAGGATAAAGGTAGTAAGGAAAAAGTTCCTTGTGGGTACCTAACTGTATCTGTATCTGTATCTGTATCTCTCTCTCTCTCTCTCTCTCTCTGTGTGTGTGTGTGTGTGTGTGTGTGTGTGTGTGTGTGTGTGTGTATGTAGTAATATATTTATTTAGGAAAACTACTATACTACCTTTCAAACCCTTAGTCTGTCATCTCTGGACTGTTGCATCACAGAAAATTGCTGATTGCTGGTCTCCTTGCCTCCAGTTTGTCATCCTTCGATCCATTCTGCCAAAAGATGTCTAACTTACTCTTGCTAAGCATGCTGTGCTACTGTCCATCCTGCTAACACATCTCTGATGGCTCCCACCAACTACTAAATACATTTCAAGAGAAGTAGAACATAAAGTACACTTAGAGAACCAAAAGTATCTAACTAACCATAAATCTTATCAATTTCATCTTGCTTTTCCAAACAAAAGTTAAGTATATATCCTGAAATATGGTTTGGTAACCAGATGCCAAGATAAAGGTACCAGCCAGCCAGTAAGCTACATGAGGTATGGGACCATGCAATATTCATTTGTGACTTCAAATGAATGTTATATTGGACCCCACAGATAGTAGGACATTAGTACATGATAATTATTTAGTAAATTAATTAATTCACTCAAATATTTATTGAGCAAATCAATGTTTTGGGGGTGTTTTTGCTGCTTGTGCTGTAACAGTATATGTGACAGGGAAGATCCTTACTCTTATGGAGCTTATAGTCTCATAGCAGTAGACAAGCAAAACAAAAACACAAACAAGGAAATTTCAGGTAATTTAATTATTAAAATGAAATTCAAACCAGATAAAGGTGATGAATAGAGGGTGAACAGGGAGAAAGGGACTGATATAGATTGAGTGATCAGGGAATCCTCACTGATGACGGGATATTTGTGCTGAGAGATGAGCAGCAAGACAGCCTGCTACACAACAATCTGGTGGCAAAGCTGTCCCGAGAGAGGGAATGGGAAGGGCAAAGACCCCTTAGCAGAAATAAGCTTGCCAGTTCCAAGGAATAGAAAGCATGATGTGCCAAGAGTAATATGAACCAGGAGGACAGTAGTAAGATGTTAGGTAGATGAGGTAGACAAAGTCTAGAATCTATTGGGTTTGGAATGCAAGTTTGGAATTTATTCTGAGTACATGGAAAAGCAACAGGAGAGTTATGCAGGTGGTAAGCAGAACAATTTGGTCTGGTTTACATTTTTGAAAGCTTACTTTGTATAAAACATAGATTGTAGAGAGGCAATAAAAATTGGAGTATCAGCAAGGATACTACTGTAGTAGTCCATCTGAGATGTGGGAAGCTGGCTTGGATTAGGGTGGAGACAAAAATGGAGAGGGCAACGGAGGTGGGGTTTGGACAAGTAGCCTCGTGTGGGAGTGGTACAGCAAGAAAGAAATGAAGTTGTAAGCTAAGATGGCAATGCAAACAAAAATAAAATTGGAAAACAATTAAGGGTACTTTCTAAAGAGCTCAAGTTATTAATTGTACCTGACAGCCTTTACTGACCACTCATTCTGTTCCCCAACCCAACTCCTATCTTTCCTTTATTGTCCCCACTGCATGCAATTTTGTCTACAAGGTCAGGTCACAGTAATAATTATAATATATTTAATATAATAAAAAAATCACTACTGCCTTGGGACCACTATCTGTATTTATGTAATCTATTTTATATAATAGGCATGGGAAAATAAGTCAAATACATATTTTTGAAATAAGCAAGTGAAAAAAAAATCACCTGACATAGTCAAGATCCGCCCTTGAAAGTGTATGCTTTAAAGATGGTGATATTGAAAAATAAAATAAGAATAATAATAAAGATGTGGCATTGATTTATGATCGCTTCTGTTGTCTTACTGACTACTTCACTACTTCCTTTTGTCTTTAACTTAGCTGCTCTCTAGCTTAGTATGAGTTACTTGTATTAGAAACAGCCCAGCCCGGGTGCTAAATTATTATTTTCTGCATTTCAGAAAGACCCTAATGGGAACTTCTACAGTACAGAGAAAGCAATAATACAAATCAATCAAACCACAAGCATTTGCCTGTGTGATAAATGCATTCACCTTTAATAAAGAGTGAGTTAGAAGGAAGAAAACAGTGATAATTGCAATGCATTCATTTTGAGGTGCTTTTTCATTCCTTCTCAAAAGGACATGACCTAAGAGGGAAATTATTCACAATGGTAGCACATTATTAGAATAAAGTGTATATAAATTTCATTACTAATGGTACCTGCCCTACTGCATGACCCATTTCATTGTTATTGATGGAACAGGAAAAGCCACAAGAAAGCAAGTTAAATGTGTCATTATTTACCTTTTAGTTTATGCTTACCCATCTGACCAAGATGAACTTAAAACTGCTTGACCAAATTTTAGGCAGGTTTCTTCCTGACTACAGACCCCTGACCTCCTTTTTCCTAGAGTATTTACTTAGAAAACTTGCAATTAATCATTTGTTCTTTGCCCCTTTGGGACAGAAATCTGCTGTAACCCAGGAATGTCTTTCTCTAGGATGTGAGAGCTATCTCTATGAAATATAATCATCAAGAAAGATAGCATCCCTATCCCCCAGTCTCTGTGGAAAGGTAGAAGCCTTCACAAGCACTGATTAGAAATAAAAATGACCTAATCACAATACCAACATCTCCACTAATATCCATTACTACTTTTCCACTAGCTCACCCCTGCACTGAAAAGCTCTCAGTCCTTTTGTTTCAGGAGAGTTGAGTTCAAGCTCTCTCCTATCACAATAGTGTTTGTCCCCTAATGCAATTGTCTTGAATAAAATCCTCCTTGCTTATTTAACTGATTTGGTACGATTTTTCTTTTATACATCAAGATTGCAGAAAGGAGACCTAAATTGGGTCTCCACAGCCCACGAAGATATGCTGGTGGAGTAAGGGGGCCCAGGAATTCATAGAAGGTGGTAATAAGTGGATACAAAGATGAGTCTGCAGATGTAAGTCACCTAAAATGTTGAACTACCAGAGACAAAGGCTATCCTTGATACCTCACACTATATGCCTTGAAAAAAGGAAGAGCTATATTATACAAGTTTTGTTCTGGACAACGGTTAAGCATGTGGAGGGAAGAAATACTTTCAAGAAGAGCACAGTGCCAGGCACCCAGAGTGAAACATATTCCAGTCCCAAGGAGCTTAAGCTGGTTCATTAGAGGGGAAAAGAGGATCTGTAAGAAAAAATAAGGCATGGGATAGGACATTCTTACTAAAGGAATAAGAGGCAAATTCTGCTTGTGATCAATGCATAAATTGGGAGAGAATGTAACACAAGAGAGAGTGGAAGGCATTCCTTTTTGCATGGTCAATGTGGGTATCAAATAGAAAGGGTGACTCACTCCCAATGTTTGAAGCACAAAAGAAGACCACACTTACTCTGGTGATATGACGCATAATTTTTCAGAAGCAGAAGATGAAACCCAAGGATGATGAAGTAAGGAAAATGAAAACAATTAGTCTTGTGACTGTGACAAATGGTTGCAGGTTTTGGAAGAACCAGGGAAAACTTCACACATATGACAAATATGTATGTACCACAGAGAATTAACAGGAGTTTACCAGATGGACAAGGTCTGAGAAGGGGTATTCTAGGAAAAGTGACAATAAATTTTAGGATGGAGAGGTCAAAACTTGAGTGTTGGAATGGCAACCAATTTATGTATCCAGAAATGTAGGCAGGAATCTGATGGTAATATCTGAAGAACCATGACTGAGATAATCAGATGTGAATTAGAAAGATAATTCTGCTATACACCAATAACTAAGTAACTGAAAAAGAAATCAAGGGATCAATCCCATTCACAATTGCACCAAAAACAGTAAGATATCTAGGAATAAACCTAACTAAAGAGGTAAAAGATCTGTATTCTGAAAACTATAGAACACTTAAAGAAATTGAAGAAAACACAAAGAAATGGAAAAGCATTCCATGTTCATGGATTGGAGAACAAACATTGTTAAAGTGTCTATCCTACCTAAAGCAATCTATACATTTAATGCAACCCCTATCAAAATACCACCAGCATTTTTTGCAGAGCTAGACCAAACAATCCTAAAATTTGTAAGGAATCACAAAAGACCCCGAATAGCCAAAGCAATCTTGAAAAAGAAAAACAAAACTGAAGGCATCATGATTCCAGATTTCAAGCAATATTATCAGGTTGTAGCAGTCTAGAGGCAGCAACCTCTTTGACTTCAGCCAGAGCCACGTTTTACTATACATGTCACCGAAGGCAAGGAGACCAAAAGCAAATATGAACCACTGGGACTTCATCAAGATAAAAAGCTTCTGCACAGTGAAGGAAACAACAAAACTAAAAGACAGCCTACAGAATGGGAGAATGGCATATCTGATAAAGGGTTAGTACCCAAAATCTGTAAAGAACTTATCAAACACAAAACTCCCCCCAAAACAAATAACCTAGTAAAGAAATGGGCAGAAGACAAGAATAGACACTTTTCCAAAGACGACATCCAGATGGCTAATAGACACATGAAAAGATGCTCAACATCATTCATCATCAGGGAAATGCAAATCAAAACCACAATGAGATACCACCTCACACCTGTCAGAAAGGCTAAAATTAACAACACAAGAAACTACAGGTGTTGGCGAGGATGCAGAGAAAGGGTACCCCTCTTGCACTGTTGGTGGGAATGCAAACTGGTGCCACTCTGGAGAACATTAGGGACATTCCTCAAAAAACTAAAAATAGAACTACCCTACAATATAGCAATTACACCATTGGGTATTTACCCAAAGGATACAAAAATACAGACTCGAACGGGTACATGCATCCTGATGTTTACAGCAGCATTACCAACAATAGCCAGACTATAGAGAGAGCTCAAATATCCATCAACTGATGAATGGATAAAGAAGATGTGGGGTGTATATATATATATATATATATATACATATATATATATATATATATACATATATA
>NW_024412377.1:68641575-68655764 GCF_014898765.1 Herpailurus yagouaroundi
ACACACACACACACACACACACACACACACCATATATATATACCATATATATATATATATGGTATATATATAATGGAATATTTCCCAGCCATCAAAAATAATGAAATCTTGCCATTTGCAATGACATGGATGGAGCTAGAATATATTTATGGTAAGTGAAATAAGTCAACCAGACAAATACCCTATGATTTCACTCATATGTGGAATTTAAGAACAAAACAGATGAAAATATGGTAAGGGGGAAAAAGGAGACAGGGAAACAAACCACAAGAGATTCTTAATGATAGAGAACAAACTGAGGGTTGATGGATGGAGGTGAGTGGGAGATGGGCTAGGAGGGTGATGTGTATTAAGAAGGGCACTTGTGATAAGTGCTGGGTGCTGTATGTAAGTGATGAATCACCGAATTCTATTCCTGAAACCAATATTGCACTGTATATTAGCCAAAATTTAAATTAAAACAAAGATATAATTCTGACTTTATGAGGAGGGTGGATGTTAAGAGGAAGAAATTAGGATACACGTTAGGGTACTGGTAAGAAATGTTGAGGGCTAAAAAAAAACAGTGGCAGTAGGGATGTAGAGAAATTTCTGGATTTGAACGATCTTCAAGGTTGTGAAATGAGGTAATGAACTGAGAAATAAGGAGTAAGCAGAACTTAGGAAGAGACTGAAAACTTGGTGGGATAAGAGCAGGTATTCAGGGAGAGACGCAGGGGTTTATGAAGTAAGATAAAACACTGAGATTGGAAAATCAGGCCAAAAGTTCAGAAGAGAGTGGCCACAGATACCTATCTGAGACAAGAATACTTAATTATAACTAAAAGTGTTGGCACTTACAAGATCACCAACCAAGAGGAAGACAAGGGGGCTGAGTGAGGATGGAGCCTTGGGGGAAGCCCATGCTTTGGGAGTAGACTAAGAAAGAGAAGCCAGTAACAAAGGCCAAGAAGGGCTGGTAAGGCATGAAGGAGGTTTTACCAGAGGACATGGTATAAGCAGAACCAAAGGAAAATGTCTCCAAAAGTTTCATATGATTAAAGCTATCAAATGCTAGGAAGAAGTCAACTAATGTAAGGATTAAAAAATAATTGTTGAATGTGGTTAATAAAAGAAAAACCTCAGTGTTTGAGCAGTAAAGACCTGGTGGGACTGAATCAAGAATGACCTCGATAGAGAAGAGAATAGAAGACCAAAATGAGGAGAAATAAATGGACTGACTTCTCCCTCAAGAATGTTAGCCGTAAAATAAAAAAGAGACACATTTATTTTGTCTATTGAAAATCCTTCCAGCTATTATTTATGATGATATTAAAAGAATTTATAGACAGTGTGCAAGTGTATATAATTGATATGTTCTTGCAAAATGGCTTATAAACTGAGATATTTTCTGCTCAATTCATCTAAAGGTTGCAGAAATACTTTATGTCATTTTTGACTGATCTTCAATTGGCATTGCCTCCTAACAACAGTTTTATATCTTTCTACTCCCAGAAGCCTTCAGGTTGTTAGTGATCTATAAAAATCTACTTTCACACCCTGAAAGAGTTCACTCTTAAATGGATGTCACAGGAAATCCTTTGTTAATGTGAAGTCCGTTTGAAATACTTTTAATTAGTTTTGTACAATGGAAACTTTGTAAATCACACTGTCTTGATGCAAAGCAGAACAACTGGATCACACATAGGGCTGTGGTATTAAAAAAATGTTACACCATCTTCTAATCCCTCGGAGCAATGCATGTGTACAATCTGATGAAGAAAATTCAAGGCACTGTACCTTTACCAACACCCCCTCAGCATATCCCTTTCATTTCCAAAGAATAATTGGAACTTGCCTGTATATTCTTCAATATTATTCCCATGGATACCAAGAGTTCTGTAAGACTATCCTTTAGGGTACTTGGGTTAAAATCCTTTTTTGCCTATACTTCAAATTACACTCAGAAAATCCATTAATTTTGTATCATTGCTGCAACTTTTCCCTGAACTGCGCTGTTCTTAAAGAATAATTCACTTCCCATTCACTTAAAGACAACTGAAGGTGTTGGTAATCAACTATTAAATTTTATGGTAAATGAGTTCACAAACTGTATGGCAAACACTAAGATATGGCAGTGAGAGATACAGAGATTAATATAAAATGTATTACCCTCTGAGATGTAGATGCTCTTATATCTAAAGGAAGGTGATGAAGACCCACTCTTTTTGCTTCTAGGAGTTCTTATTCTATGACTGTATCTTCTTTTTTTTACTTCATAGGGGAAGGGAAGAGAAGAAGTGGAGAAGGTACAACAGCATATTCCTTAAATGACTTGCCACTTGACAAATCAAGAAAAGCACTAAAAAAGAAAAAAAGCACTAAAGTATAAATCCTTCTCTCTCTTCCCTAGATTTGGGGCTGACAGTTTTACATAAATTTCAGACCATATGTTGAGGTTTACTTCCTTATGGGTTTTTCCTAGGTTCCCCTTGCCATAACTTGAACTAGAAATGCTTGTTTTTCTTAGCCAGCTTAAATGCCTGGATATGGATTTCTTAATTTTTTTTAAGCATCAAATAACTTCTACCACATCAGCAAAATTTCACAACACAAAGGTTAGGACTGCTACATTATTCTGACATTTTCTGTGAATATTATGTCCAGCCTTTTCCAGCTCTAAGAGTCAATTACCACATTTATTAGCAACATCAATAAGAGGTTTGTTTTCCTTACAGCACCTTATGACTACTGCCACATTTGAAAAAAAAAATTTAATAATTATAGGTTCATAGGAAATTACAAAAATAATATAGATCTGTCCCCAATGGTTTTATTTCACCCACTTTACCCCCAATGGTTACATTTTATATAATTATGGTACAATATCAAAATCAGGAAGCTGATATTAGTGCAGTAGGTCTAGGGGTGTGTGTGTGTGTGTGTGTGTGTGTGTGTGTGTGTGTGTGTGGTTCTATGCCTTTTTATCATACATGCTTATTCACCTAACCACCATAATCAAGATATAAACCATTCCATCACCACAAAGATCTTACTTATGGTCCTCTTTTTGGTCATACCCAACCCCACTCCCTCCCATCACCTCCATCCCAAACCCATGGCAACAACTAATCTGTTATCTACTTCTGTAATTTTGTCAAGACTGTTATGTAAATGGAATCAGACAGTATATAACTTTTTGAGATTGGCTTTTTGACTTAGCACATGGCCCTTAAGGTCCATCCAAGTATTTCATGTATCAATGGTGTGTTATTTTTGTTGTTGAGTAGTGGCCATTGTAAGGATGCAAGAAAGGCTCATTTTTATAAGACATGCCATTAGATTTTGTGGTCAATTAATCAATATCAAATTATAGACAGCTGTATACAGAATATGTGTGTTGGTATGTGTTCAAAAGATGAAGAAACTGACCTTGAGGAAATGTTTTTATTCTTTATACTATATATATATAGATATTATATATAGTATATAATATATATATTATATACTATATAGTATATTATATATTAAATATATAATATATATTATATATATAATATATAATATACTATATATAGTATCTATATATAGTATATATTATATACTATATATACATATACACATATACTCTATATTATACTTAAAATCATTTATTTCCTGCAATATTGCTGATTCTAACCTATTATCCACAATCCAAAAATACATTGGGGGAAGTTGCTATTTTAAGCAATGTGAAACAGTACTGTGGTAACTAGAAAATGAGCATTTAATTAGAAAACCATCATAAACTCCAAATCATAAGACAATGATACAATGAATCTATAATGCGAAGCTTCTGGGACTACAAAAATAAATAATGGAGACTTTACAAGAACAGTTTGGGGCTTTCGGGATACAAACACACAACTCATTTCTTGTTTCCATTCCCAAGTCAGACTGAGCTAAGGTTGCTGCAGAAATTGTGACTCTAAGAGTCCACAATAAAGATCTTAGGTAACTTCAGATCATGGCTTTTTAAAGGCACCAATGCATTTGCCAAGCTGAAGTTGTCAGAAAAGATAAACGGTTTGGTAAACTCTACCAAGAAATCCACAGAAAATTAGAAAATCAGAAAATCAGCCTACTCCACACAAAAATAAACTTGCTGGGCATGAATCCAAGAAAACCCACTCAGATATAATAAAGACTGCTGCAAACATTTTCTGTTTGTAAGGAGAAATAAAATTGCTCGGCATTTGGAAAGAAGTTTTCCATTCATAGTTCACCAAAGTGAGCCAATCCAATGGGGATGATGATGGCATGGGATCGGGCAGATCAAAATTCTGTTTTTGTTTTGTTTTGTTTTATTTTTTTGAGAGAGAGAGCCTGTGCTCATGCGTGTGTTTACAAGCACGGGAGGAGAAGAGGGAGGGAGGGGGGAGAGAGAGAGACAGAGAGACAGAGAGAGAGAGAGAGAGAATCCATGCTCAGCATGAAGCCCCATGTGGGGCTCGATCTCACAACACCAAGATCAAGACCTGAGCCAAAATCAAAAGTCAGACACTTAACCAACTGAACCACCCAGGTGCCCCAGACCAAAATTATCTGTAAGACACAGGAACCAGGTCTCCATGGCCATCAATAGCAGTGCAGATTATATTCACCTATATTAGACTTTCAGTAAAGCCTATCAGAAATGTACTTCAATCATACCAGGAGATTCGAATAATTAGCCCCAGTTTAAAAGACATATAAAACCACTCTTTTTTTTTTTTTTTTTTTTTTTAAGTTCTAAGTAAAGATTGGACAAGTTCAGCTTTAGGAACACAGATTTTGTTGGATGATTTTGCAGTTATTGTGCTCATTTCAATGCTATTGACAAAAGACATTTCATGTTTCCCTCCAGCACCTGATGTGGGCCCCATCAAGGTCAACACAAGTAATTGCACACGGTATGAAAAGAGCACCTAAGAACCAAGCAACTCCCAGAGAAAACACAGGGAATGGAGAACAGTTCCTTCATTATCCAATGATGTACACTAGTTTCATTTTTTATCACTATCACACAGAGAAATGTAGGTGTCAACACTGATACCAAAGGATTCACAGAGCCAATCCCTTGCCTTGTAGATGCTGGCAATTCTAGGTGAAAATCTACATACTCAAGAGTAGATAAGATGAGCACATCTATTTAGGTGAATGGATTTCTGTGAATCCTGAGAGAAACTGACCTCCTGGTTCTTCAGTTACTTTAACATGTTAATTTCTTCATATCTTACGTGAACATCATCTCTGCTACACTTTGAAATTTGTATTTTGATATCAGTGTCAGTTCATGTCATCACAGAGTGGGAAGGAGTTAAAGAAGTTTAACAGGTATGTTAACAGGTCAGTGTTTTATTAAGTGTGTCAATCCTGATCACAATCTAGGAAAAGATTCTGAGCAGAGACCTGGGATCATCTTACAACCCACACTGCAATGATTGTATTGCAGCAATCATGGCCCATCTTCTGGTAGGTGTGCCCACAATGACCTCCCTTTGGGCCTCACATGCCCCTCTCCCTTACCTCATTTCCTGTCAGCTTCCTTCTGTGTATCAGATTCATGGAATGAATGAATATGAGGCAGCAACACAGCTCATTATATCCCAGGAGGCAGAACCAAGGCCCTTGCCCTCAACTTCCAAAACAGACCTTGACTATATTTGAGAACAAAATTTGAGTCATTGTCATCTCCATGGGCAGCAGTAATCTAGAGGAAGATCATTTGTTCTGGGCTTCTATTTTTCGTAAATCAGATTCAATCTTCAGATCTTAACCTATGGTAGTTTTACCAGAGTTCTATATCTGAGTACCATAAGACTTCTGAAATGTTTTCTAGGTGAAAAGAAAATATTTACATATAACCTAACAAGCAATTTATGATTTAAATAACTGAAATTTATTGGGGTATGATTTAAATAATGAATTGACCTATCATTATGTAGCTAAATGGAGCTGATAATGACAAAAGTCTTGTCTGAGATGAAGAAATACCAGCGTGCATATATGAATATCAAATCAGAAAATTTAAATGGAAATTTCTGGCAAACTCATTTTTGAAAAATGATAAAATTACATTTATAAAATCTATTCAATAATCTTAGAATGGCTAAATCCTAGTAACCTTGTAACCTAAAAACAGAACAAATAAAATCAAGATCATAGAATTGTAGTTAAGCATTTTAGCAAATGTGCCATGTTCGTTCTGTTCTTCTTTTCTTTTTTGTATTGTGTTTCGCTTTTGTCAACATTGAAACTGTTGGCATTTTGATATGGCATTGTGGTCCCCTTTCCTGCCTCTTTTTAATGAAAAGCAAATAAGAGACTATACACAGTATTGGAGTTCACCAGGTGACAGGACTAAAGACCAAATGCTGGCCATCTGTTGTGGCAGAACAGCTCGACCCTGTCCAGAATTGGAACCGTCTCTCCTCCTAGTCTCCAGGGGCAAGCGGGGTAGCCAGCACCTGCTGTTGGTTTCAGAAGCCTGCTCAGAAGAGGAGGATCAGCACATGGCTCTGAGGCTTCTCCAGTACGCAGCTGCCAGAACCCAAAGCTGTTTTTGGAGCAAGATGAAAGGCAGGAGTACTAGGGCAGGAGAGGCACACTGGAGTATCATCTATCAAAAGATGGCATTAACTAATGTGAATGTGTGTGTGTGCACATGTCTGGTTACTTAATCAGCAGAGGCCAAATGACCTAAAAGAGTAAGTTTCTGTGGACAAGAATTCGGGCTTGATGAAAATAAGAAAGCTAATACGAACACAAATACAATTGACCGCCTGAGCCTGTATCTCTTTATGCATTGTTCATGCAGAGCTGTCACCAATACAAGCAGCGGCACTTGCTATTACTAAGTAATCATCAGACTGGTGAAAATTTGTAGATTACTGGAGTAATTTTTCTAGTTCATGCAGTGCTACATAATAGCTATCATTGCATTAGGGACAAATTTCTTATCCAGTCCTTATTTTGAAAATTAATAGGATCAGAGATTTTAAACATTTCTTTAGAAAACATGGAGTGAGTGACAAAAATTTAATCAAAGTTTTTCCAACAACTTCTTTTTGTTAACATTACATTGTAATTAACTTACTACTGCAACATTATTATTACTATATTAGTTACTAGCCTATTGCTAAAAATGCCATTATAGATTTTTTTTAAATAGGTGAAAATCAATTTTAATAGCATACGTAGGGAATCCACATAACATGGAAATTCCAAAGACAGTGAGGCAACAGGATACTTACCGGAGCAAAGGAGAAGGGAAAGTGGTCTGAGGATACAAAGAGGAGAAAAACCATTAGCAGGAAGGTGAAAGGAGATGTTTGGAAAACAAAGGTTGCTCTATGATGCAGTTAAGTTCCTTAGGTAAAGAGGAATCTCAGTTAATAGCTCTCTTACTGGTATAAGCAGACAGTTGAAGGGGAAGTCAAGAGCTTTTCTGAATCCGCT
Organism: Herpailurus yagouaroundi; assembly: GCF_014898765.1. Taxonomy (NCBI): domain Eukaryota; kingdom Metazoa; phylum Chordata; class Mammalia; order Carnivora; family Felidae; genus Herpailurus; species Herpailurus yagouaroundi. The sequence goes on from NW_024412377.1 coordinate 68,649,034, forward strand.
GGGTTTGGATTACTTTTAGCTCAAAATAATATTTATGCCAAAGTAAATACTATGTGGGGGTCCTTAGTGGGCTCTATAAGTAAGGCTCATCAGATTTTCTTCTACTAACTCCATTAGTAACCACTGGTTCCCAAAAAGTGTTTCTCAAATTAAAGCTGGTTCAATGGAGAGATCCAGGGAATATATATAAGAAAACATTGGTCTTGAGTATATCATGAGGACCTAAATAAGGAAGCAGTCTTATTTGTGTTCTTCCACACTTCTCCATACTGAACAAAAATATGTAAGAAGGCACTGACTCTTTCATGGTTTACGATATGCCATACTATTTACAGCATGAGTCCTATATCTCCATGTACAGATTGTACTTCAGCAGCCAACAATCAGAGTCCCCACATAAATCAACTGAAGAAGCCAAGACAAATGACTTTGACAAGGTTTAAATACATCTCCAAATAGATACATTCTTGGAAAGTGTACGAGTACAGACTTGGGGAGTAATTCCCAGAGTTGCCGTGAACATGATGGTGCCTTGGCATCTTATAATAATGACTATGCCTTGGCATCCCATAATTCTGCCCTAGCCCAGATGCCTTCTGTCATGCTAGCACAACTCAAGAAGAAATATAAGCATAAAGAAAAAGAAAATGTACACAGATACGTAAGTTTGGACTCTGCCCTGTTCCATCAAATCTGAGTTCATTATTGCAAGGAGGCATGGGCACCGAAGAGCTAAGGAAGAAACAAGTCAGTGAACCCCAAACTCCATACCACAAAGTCACATACTTACACCACCTGACATGAACTGGAAAAGTACAAGCTTCCTCAACGTACTTCTATACCAGGAAACCTTCAGCAGAGAATACATATTGAAACATCCCTTCCACCACAGCTATAATGTCACATTCTTATTTATTTAGATTTGGCATTTAGAAGAAGCATTAAAGGGAAAGGAAAGACTAGGCAGAAAGGAGAAAATAAAAAGCAAAAGGAGAGAATTAAAGAAAAACAGACACCAGACAAATCACAGAAAAAAGTAAAAGCCTTCTCAAATTGAATCCTCTTAGCTGTGTTTTTTGTTTGTTTGTTTAAGAAGCTAAACGAGGGGCGCCTGGGTGGCGCAGTCGGTTAAGCGTCCGACTTCAGCCAGGTCACGATCTCGCGGTCCGTGAGTTCGAGCCCCGCGTCGGGCTCTGGGCTGATGGCTCAGAGCCTGGAGCCTGTTTCCGATTCTGTGTCTCCCTCTCTCTCTGCCCCTCGCCCGTTCATGCTCTGTCTCTCTCTGTCCCAAAAATAAAAAAACATTTAAAAAAAAAAAAAAAAAAAAAAAAAAAAAAAAAAAAAGCTAAACGAGAAGACTATAAATAACCCAGCCCTGCCTTCCTTCTGGCCTTGTAATGTAGTAGGCATGCAAACACAGTGAACAATGTCTTTTTAGGTAGTTCCCTTCTGCTATGGTATTGGAGGTTTCCATATGACTAGCAGTGTCCTTGTTTACTTCCAAAATCAACTCTAACGCCATGCAGACATGACCTCTCCTATACTAAATTACCCTAGAGCAAGATTTCAAGAAAGATACCTGTTCCTCCTCTGGAATGAATTAGCTTGGTCATGAACTGGATATCACTCTGTTGGTCAAAGGCTTTTGTGTAAAGCACAACAAATGGTTGAAGAGTGAACATAATCAGATTATTCACAACACAAGTCTTTCCACCAGTAACAAAAGTCACTTCATGAAATGCAGCTCAAGACTGGAAAATATAAAATGCAGCTACCTCCATTATATTTCTTAAAGATACAGAAATGCCCTTCACTCTTGAAACTAAAGTTTTATCTGAGTACTGCAAGCAACACTGAGGAATGTCCAAGAAGTTACTTACAAAGCCAAGGCAGCTGTTGGGCTGACAAAAGTCATACTTCATTGAAGGGCTAAGTGCTAGATAAAGAGTATGAAAAATCTGAGTAAACTCAAGGATAGGGCTCAGAACTGAGTACTGCCTAGCACAGGAATTGCAGATGTAAGATTGCAGAGTGTAAGATAAAGTGGAAGTCAAAGCATAGGATAATGGGGATGGAGAATGGAAAACTAAAAGAAAGAAGAAAAGACAGGGATGGTAAAGTGGGATCCAGGTAAGAAGAGAAGGGCGAAGAATGAAGCAGATATGAGGAAGGAAAATGAACACTGAAGGGATGGAGACACTCTATGAAGGAGAAGCAGTGTACTGGGAGATGGACATTGAGCCTTCAGTATGTGGGCATTCTTCTAGAAATACAAAGTAAGCCCATAATGAGCCCATAGGCAATGATAATGGGTAACAAAATATAATCTGTTATCAGCTAACCTTTTTTTTTTTTAATTTTTTTTCAACATTTATTTATTTTTGGCACAGAGAGAGACAGAGCATGAACGGGGGAGGAGCAGAGAGAGAGGGAGACACAGAATCGGAAACAGGCTCCAGGCTCTGAGCCATCAGCCCAGAGCCTGATGCGGGGCTCGAACTCACGGACCGCGAGATCGTGACCTGGCTGAAGTCGGACGTTTAACCGACTGCGCCACCCAGGCGCCCCTGTTATCAGCTAACCTTAAAGTCACCAATTTGGGTCCTCTGATACTGTTCTGAGCTCATTATCAAAAACAAACCTGATTTTTTGAAGTCTGTGGAGAAAATCTTCCTTCTTTAAAGAAGTGCATTGTGCCTCAAATCAGGTAGGACTAGGCAGGACTCTCTCCCCTGGCTCTTCGTAAATCCCTGGATAGTATAGTCTGCCCATCCCTTTGAAATGTGAAAGAACTCTGAGTCACCTCTGTCAAGTTCTGAATATCAAATTTGTGTGCATGGCCAATTTGCTCATAATTTCATATCTTAGAAATTCTGTCTGGGACCTAGTAAATCTGACATAGAAGTTACCTGAGAAGAGGCAATAATATAGTTTTAAGAGTATAACCTTTGGAGTCAGATTAGCAGACAGTCCTGGGCCATGGGCACTTAATGCCCGTGTGACATAAACTGTTCTTGCTCTCCCTAGACCTTTGCTTCCTCAGGTTAACAGTACCGATCTAGCAGGTTATTGTGAGGGTTGAGGACAATATAGGATAATGTGCCCAGCCCATGGTACAGACCTGTCAAAGATCAGCTGACACTACAATGTGTGATTTTGTATACCCAATGAAAGAACATATAAAATATGTTTTTATATTTTGTATGAATTATATAGAAGCATATGAAAAAATCAATCATCAATATACTCCTAAATTTATAAAACATTAGCTTTAAGGCCTGAAAATAAAGTGACTGTTTGGGGAGATAAATAATTAGGTGAAAACAGTGACACACACATATATAACTACAAAAAGAACTAAGCATAATGTGAACAGTGATCATTCTTGGGTAATGGAATTGAAAGTAATTTTTATTGTCTGCCTTTTATTTATCTGTCATTTCCAAAATTTCTACACTCAAAATGAATTTATTATTTTATAATTATTCAGATATTTAATACATTTAAATATTTTTATAGTAAATATAGATATGTTTATATATTGTTCTATATATAAAACAATAATATTTATTCATTTTGTAATATGGGAAGAAAATTTTTAAGGTGAGGTGTTTTCAGTTTTCAAGCTATTTCTCAAACAATGCAGATAATTTTGGGGTTGTCTCTGTCTTTGGGAGGAAGAAATCTAAATTTTATAAGGTCGACCTTTATCCCAATTTCATGGCCAAGGATAGCTTTAAAGCCTCTTTTTCTTTTGTCTAGCAAGGAAAAGAAACTAATATGCCCACTTTTTTTCATGGCTGCACACAAACTGGCTATTAAGTAATCTTTTGAATTCAATCAAAACTGGCTATTTTAAAACAATAATCTCTTCAGATACAACAAGATCCTTTCTAATTAAATCAGACTTTAAATTTTGACTTGTTTTCCAAAAGTATTTTTGCTTATTCACAACATCCATGCAAACAGGTTAGGGTGGCCCCTTTCCTATATAGGCAGCAGCTCTGAGGATCTGGAAGGGAGCTAAGATACAGCCATTGACATGCAGGAGACCATCACTTCTTTTTTTGTTTGTTTTTTTTTGTTTGTTTGGTTTGTTTGTTTTTTGTTTTTTTTTTTTTTTTTTTTTTAGGAGACCATCACTTCTGTCTTTCATGCTCCACTCCCCTCCAGGTAAATGGATCTATCCACAGCATGATATGATTACTGGTCAGAGTCTTTGGCCAGGACTTTAAGTCTCTAAGAGTCTTTAAGACTCTAGACTATCTAGACTATCTCTAGACCACAGGCCATTATGATAGGTTATAGGCTAAAAGCAAATCTCAGATCTGTTTGATCTCATTATATATCACAAGAAGAAGGGATTTAAGCAGTGTTGAGAGGAAATTTTTTTCTCTTCTAAGAGCCAGGCTTGAAATATACCAAGCACCACTGAGAGTAAAGCAATGTGGTGGGTACTGTGAAGGGGCAGTAAAACAAAACAAAACAAAACTAAACTAAACTAAACTAAACAAAGCAAAACAAAACAAAAGCAGAGTTGCTTTTAGACCATAACCTGTTCTGTTCTTTTTCTTGTTTTCTATGGATTGAAATAATCTCTTAAGTGGAACAAAGGTATAGCCTGTCACATTAAAAAGTAAAGTGATTAGATGAGGCTTATTATGCCCATGACATAGAACCTGCTTAATCTTACTGGCTGGTTCTATGCAATGAGAAAATCTCTAAAGGGCAGCAAACATTTTAAAGCCATTACAGTTTAATATCTTCCAAGGCAAGTGATGGCTCTGAGCAAATTTAAAGATCATTAACCCAGGACTTAACAAGCATTCATTTATCAAAGAATTTCTCAGTCAATGTTATTGAATTTCCGCTTTGTGAAGACACAAAATGTGATGCCAAAAGGGGGTTATAATTTAACAGAGGAAGAGGAATATGCATTAATACATTTAAGAGTACAAACAACAGAAACATACAAATAAAACTGCCCATAATTACAGTAAAGTTCTTCTTCCTAGTCACAGTTTAATCCAGTGTTTTCCAAAATGTATTCTGTGAAATACTACTTCAGTGAGAGATATTCTTTAGGGAAACAAAAAATGTCCTTGATCAAGTAAGTTTGAGAAATAGTTAAAAAACTCAATGTACTTAAGCACATTAAAGAATGAAAAGTCCTAGAACAATGTCTAATGTAACACCTCTCTAATTTATTTAACCACACAAGCATTCTTTGATCTTAAAATTATTAACATCTATGATCGTTAGTTTTAGGTCAACTTGGTTGGGCTATTATTCAGTTAAACACTAGTCTTGATGTTGCTGTGAAGGTATTTTGTAGATCTCATTAACATCTACAATTTGGTGACATTAAGTGTATAAGATTATCCTCAGTGGTGTGGCTGGGCCTCACCCAATCAGTTGAAAGGCCTTATGAACAAAACTGAGGTTTCCCTGAGGAAGAAATTCCACCTCAAGACTACAGCATCAGCTCCTGTCCAAATGTTTCCAGTTCGCCTGCCTGTGTTAGGGATTTCAGGCTTGGCAGCCTCCATATCACATAAACCAATGCCTTCAAATAAATAAATTCAATAAATAAAAAAAAAAAAAAAACAAGTAAATAAAATTTAATACGAATAATGTTCAAATAAAGTAAATAAATGTACATGCATGTGCATGTGTGTATGTATTTTAACTGCTGTTTCTGTTTCTCTGGTAAACCTCTGACTGGTAAAAACATCCCGAGAACTGATGTTTCATATAACTTTCTTCAGGGAACACCACAAATTCCCATCTTTTACAGCAGTAAAATCCTATCTCCATAGTATAAGTGTGGAGCTGTGGGACAGCACATGTCAGAACTGTATGTCAGAACTCAATTTAAGGGATGTAATAAATATTGTTAGCTGCTGCTCAACATATTTCATACTAGCACCCACACCCAAGTTGGACTTGCTAAAGTCTTTAAAAGTAGACCCTGAGTGCCATAAACCGAACACTCTTCCCCTTTGTCTCTGGGACTTGTTCAGGTATGGTGGTAACAACAGGCCTATGTCCTTTAGTGCACAGACATCCCCCTGGCCAAACTGATTGGTTCTGCTCATTTAAGGACAGAAGGAAGTGAAGAACCTCCTGGACTGGATGATGATGATTGGTTGCCAACATAAGGACTCCAACTGCTGCATTTTGCTACCATGAGTGAAGCTGGCATGAGGACAAAGGCAATAGAGGTAGGATGGAGGGCTAAAATGAAAGAAATGTAGAGACATAAATCTGGGCCCAAGTCAAATCACATGTAAAAGCTGAACAATCTCTATTCTTTAGTAACTTTAGCCAAAAAATCCATTGTTGAAGACAATCTGAGCTGGGTTTCTTTTGGTGCTTCAATATATATTTGTTCAATTATACTTGCATATAACAGCATCCTAAGTAATAAAAGGAAACATAGAAGAAGAAAAACTAGGAATATAAAAATACAGAAAGCTCTAGAGGGGGATATAGATGAACTGGGAAGGGCAGCAAAAGAGGGAAAAAAAAGCCTCCTAAATGATTAGGTCAATACAAATCTCATACTATCCAACTGTTCTTAGCATATGTAAGAATACGTGTGTGGATGAACCTTGAACAGTAGGGCTTCTTAAATATCTTAGAAAATTTGATGAAAGCTATGGTAAGTTGCCTCAGAAAAATTCTTGTACACAAAAAATTTAGCTTGCAATTTCAGGAGCTTCATGTAG
>NW_024412377.1:68655774-68665077 GCF_014898765.1 Herpailurus yagouaroundi
CAATTTCAGGAGCTTCATGTAGTCCTAAAATACAGGCAGAGAGGTCTATGCATTGAAGTTACATAGTGGCAGGAAAAACCATCAGCAGTGATGGCTCTTTATAAACAGAGATAGAAGAAAAAAACTAAAAATGTGATTTGGCTGAACACAAGTTATACAAATTAAAATTATTTGTGAGAACCATTTACTCGGGATTGATAACTTGATTGATATCAATTGATTATCACATGATTATTTATGATATACACAGCCGATAGAGGTTTTGTGGTGTTATTTACATGAGTAAACTTTGTCCATGAATGTTCAGCATTTCATGGCATAGAAAATATGGTTATCTTCTGGCTTTAAAAAGGGCAAGGAAAAATCTGTTATCAACAGATTCACAGGCAGTTAAGAGGTTTAAAAAGTGAGATCAGTGAATCACTTCGGGAGGTGGACGTCAAATGGAACTCAACGTTCACTTTTAATGGAAGAATGAGGATAAGAACAAGACCAAAGTTGTTTGAGGAATAAGGAAGTAGCAGTGCGGACTCATGTCAGAGAAGGTAGATCAAGAGAGGAAGCAAACACGTGGCATTGACTACTATGAGAGTATGCAGCCCTTCAGCACAGGCTTAGATATAGGCATGTGAGCAAGAGAAATAAGACTTTGACACAATTTTCCCTGTTATTGATAATGAAAACTGCTATTTCTATCAATAATGGCTAAAAATATTTTTCTTATCAGCCAAAACCTAAAAGTTAGGTTTAAAACCTAACTTGCCAGCCTACCACTGTAGTCAGCAAAATTATTAGGGTAAAAAAGAAAAGACAAGAATATTTATTTAATGTAAATCAGGGGCTACCAGCATTAATAAAAATTAAAAATCAACATCCAATATATTTCTCTTATAAATACATTTGAATCATCACTGTCAATAAGAAAATGGGCTTGGTCTCATGACATGTGGAGCTACCATAAAGACACCTCCATGTAATTTTTTCACTTAAGTACACTACATATTGGGGTATTGTATTAATCAATCCATCTGCGCACACATTCCAATTCCCTGCAGTCAGGAAGAACAAATAAAGGTGATTTATTTTATGTTATGTTTTTTCTCATTTTTAATTAAAGTATATTTGGCATATAATATCCTACTCATTTCAGGGGTACATCATAGTTATTTGTTATTTTTATACATTACAAAATGATCCTCACTATACATCAAGTTACCAAGTTATACAAGTTATACAATATCACTGACTATATTCCTATGATGTACATTATATCTCTATGACTTACTGATTTTATAAATGAAATATGTACCTCTTCATCCCCTTCACTTATTTTGCCCATACCCCATCCCACCCTCTGGAAACTGTCAGTTCATTTTCTGTACTTGTGAGTCTATTTGTTTCATTTCTTTTGTGTTTTAGATTCTACATGTGAGTGAATTCATGTGCTATTTTTACTTTTCTGCCTGACTTATTTCATTTGGCATAATACCCTCTAGGTCCACCCATGTTGATGTGAATGGCAAGATTTTGTTCTTTTTATGGGTGAGTAATATTCTACTTTGTATATATATAACTCTTCTTCAACGTTTTTTATTTATTTTTAGGACAGAGAGAGACAGAGCATGAACGGGGGAGGGGCAGAGAGAGGGAGACACAGAATTGGAAACAGGCTCCAGGCTCCGAGCCATCAGCCCAGAGCCTGACGCGGGGCTCGAACTCACGGACCGCGAGATCGTGACCTGGCTGAAGTCGGACGCTTAACCGACTGCACCACCCAGGCGCCCCTATATAACTCTTCTTTATCCATTCATTTGCTGATGAACACTAAGTGATGGACACGTAGACTGCTTTCATATCTTGGCTATTGTAAATAATGCTGCAATGAACATAGGTGTGCATATATGTCTTCAAGCTAGTGTGTATTTCATGTTATATTTTAATGTAGATAGCCTTTTTGAATTGGGTGCAGCAATGACATTTTGACTGATTTCTTCAATTAGCTGTATGAGAATGAGAATCCTAGTTCCAAAAATTACTCACAAACAGGAACAGAATGTACTCTGGCATGCATACTAGAATCTTAAATGTGACTTCAACACACTTAGGGACAGAAGTTTTTTTTACAAGGTGAACAAATACTGCCCAAAACGTGAAAGAAATCAAGTGTAAAATATTACCCGGTGTTTAATAATTTTTGTTACATTTTAATTTTTAAGACCATATCCTCTGCAAAACAATGCAAAAAAATGCAAAAACATAAGAAAGGAAATAGTGCAAATTTAAAAATCACAACCTGTAACAGCTTCTTGGCGATAAGAAATTTTGTATTCTGAAATAACTAAGGAAGTTTAAGGAGGAAGAGCCAATACTGGTTTAGGCCCAGGTTTCTGCAAATGGCACTTGTGAGGAAAGGAAGTGTGTCCCAGAGTCAGAGTGCAGAGACCAAGGTTCTGGTCCCATTTTTACTACTAACCAGCTTTGGAGTGCTGAGTAAGACATGCGTCCTATCTGTGCTTCAATTTCTTCACCTGTCAAAGAAACACTGGACTAGTTGATTTCTAAGGTGCTATCCACTCTATGCTCCTGCAAACCTAAGTCAAAATCTTAAGAATGATCTAGATGTATGCATATTGTAGTCATGTAGATGCAGGCACAGGAGACAATCATAACATCTTCATTGTTTTCACAATTTCAGGCTTGACATACTACCACTGTTTTTGAACACAGAAGAGAACCATTATCTATGTACCTCTCCTCATCTCGTATGTCCTCATCAATAATATGCTTCATTGTCCAAGCACAAAGTTCCAGGGACAGCTTCTTCTACCAAATTCAAAGTAAATTCCCAACTGTCTAGTACAACTGTCTAATACAGTTCCAACTGCATGATCTATAATGGCAGTATATTTTTACATGAATTTTGGAAAATGACTTGAGATGTTCCATTACTTTATATACATATAAGAACTCATCAGTGATGAAATAATAGTTTACGATCTTCCATACAGAAGAACTGTAAATAATATCTGTAGATATTATTCCCTCCAGGAGGTGGAGCCTAATCACCCTCCTTCCCAAGAGTGGGTTAGACTTAGTGAACTAGTTCCAAAGACTAGATAGAGAAGGGAAAGGGATAAACAGTAACTGTAGAGTGGAGAAACCTGACAAATACCATGGGAACCAAGTAATGAAGGTTACTATCATCAGTGATATCATGTGGTATCATGTACCCGTGATACAATGTGACAAGAAAGGTACTTCGCCTCTATGGTATTCTTTCCAAAAACTCATAATCCCAGTTAATCATATGGGAAGACAGCAGGCAAATCTAGACTTGGGGGCACTCTACAGGATACCTGCCAGCACTCCCCAAAACTATCATGGTGATGAAAAACAAGGAAAGACTGAGAAGTTGTCACATAGCAGAGAAGGCAGGGAAAACATGACAACTAAATGCAATGGGATTGCCTGGATTAGATCCTGGAAGACAATGGAAAAGCTGATGAAATCTAAATATAGTCTGGAGCTAATAGTAAAGAAAAAATATTATTATTATTATTCAAATTTAAAAGTATTGCACAATGTGCATGGCATTTAGTGTTTAATACAGCCATGTAATTTATCTCTTTTCTTTTCAATAATCATGTGAGAAAGACACTAGTATTTTCATTCTACAGATGAGGAAAGTGAAGCTCATTACAATTTAAAACATTCATTAACAATAGCTAATAGGTACGAGATGGTTAATAGCAGCTATTAAAGAAATGCATGATGAAAACAGAAGACACTCTTTATTTCACCATTTAGGTACCAAGTTAGAGAAATAAATATTTAGGTATGACTAATAGTGACATAATTTAAATATAAGAAGTCTCTTCAATGTGATATGTTTTTCTTGATCAGTGTACACAGACTACAGACTACTTTAAAATATTCCTTCCTATATACAGTTTTTAATATCATTAAGTGATTTCCAGGACTTTATTCTTTATTTCTGAATCATAGTTAAGTTGCAGTAATTCTGGGTCTTGTTATTCAACTTTCCAGTGAAGCATGCATTATTCTGAATAAAAAAATTAATGAATTCATGACAAAGAGTTAAAAGTTAGTGCAAATAAGATCTCAAAGCTACAAAATGATTAATATTTTCTAATTTTAACATCCTTCTTATAAGCAGAGCCCTGTAAATATTACACAGAAAGGCTACCTACAGTAACTATTTTAAACTACTCCAATTGTTCTTTTGTTTGCAGATAATAAAAAAAAACCCTAAGGTTATACCAATCTTTTCAGTATATGAAATACAAAGAGCAGTAGTCAAATATTTACAAATATTATGATCTCTTTTCTTGAATTGTCTCATGTGAAGCCATGCAGTAAATATCCACTGTTTCAGTGTTGTGTGTCAGCTCCTCATTAACCTAAGAAACATGAACCTTATTCTGAGAATTTACAATTTACAAGACGAAACTGATAGCAACTATCAGAGCAGGCAACCCAGTGCTAAGGAAACACCGAAGAGGTTAATAAATTCAATAAGAGCAAGTGAAGTGATGCTAAACTGGCCCTCAACTACTCATAAACAGACTTCTCAAGGAAATTGTATTTGGAATAAGCAAGTGAAAATGTGACCAAAGACCCAGAAGAAGACTGGGTACTCAGACCTGAGAGAGGTGCCCAAGTGATTGTGTGAGTTGTGCCAGAAAGTAGATCCAACTCCTGATGGAAACATATGATACTCAAGATGGGCCAAGTTTTATTTTTTAATAGCTGAGCTTCCAGCTGGCAACAAAACAATCCTGTGCCAGCTGCTGAGGAAATAATGTGCTGGGAGCTGGCAGGCACTGACCCTTGGAAAGCCAACAGGTATGGATGCACAATGGATACCAAGATGCTAGTGCCTAGAAGGCAGAGGAGAGGGAGAAAGAGTGTGACCACAGAAGAAGTGTCCCAGCCTAGGGTCCAGCAAGGCATGATGTGATAGGGAGCCCATATATACATTTCTATATGTAAATAATAACAGCAACCCAGAGTTAGCTCCATCCATCCTAGATAAACCAAATGCAGGAGCTATAGTCCCTGTGAAGTGAGTCTTTGGACTACATTCCCCAATATCTGGCAGAAAAACAATGGTGGGCATCTGGGAAAGAAGAAGCACATCACTTTTCTCAAACACTGCTTGCCACACTAGTGTAGATTAACTCAGGTTAATTTTTGAGACATAGCAAGCCAACTCTGAGATTATGACCAAAGTCAGACAGATATCAAAGTGGGGAAAAGGAACATAAGGGTGCCTTAGCTTCGGCTGTCAGAACAAACATCATAGACTAGATGTCATGGTGTCTTAGCTTTGGCTGTCAGAACAAACATCAAAGACTAGATGGCATAAACAACAAAAATTTATTTTCTCACAGTTCTGGAGCCTAGAAGTTTAAGATCAGGGGCCCCAGCATGATTGGGTTCTGGTGAGAACTCTCTTCCTGGATTTCAGATATCTGCCTTCCAGCTGATTCCTCACATGGTAAAGAAACAGAGACAGAGAGTATTCTCTCTGGTAGCTCCTCTTATAGGGGTACAGATCCCATCATGAGGGCTCCACCCTCATGACCTCATCTAACCTTAATTATCTTCAAATATCATCACACTGGGCGTTAAGGTCTAAACCTAAGAATTTTGGCAGGGACACACATACCTCCATAACAGGGGTAGATATAAGAAAAATGGGAGGTACCTGGGCTCTGGTGGGACAATGGGAGCATGGAGAAATCAGGCAGGGACAGGGAGGTGCTCACAGAGTGAGGTGTAAACGGACCTACAAAAAGTAGACCAGGGTGAAGCCTGGCCTGCCCTCTGCTCTTTAGCTCTGTCTCTGTCCCTCTTTCACCTACACAGTTTTTCTTTCACCACACTCCCTGGCCACTGTTGTCAAAATACAGATGGAGGGGCACCTGAGTGGCTCAGTCAGTTAAGCATCCAACTCTTGGTTTCTGCTTAGGTCATAATCTAAGGGTTCGTGGGATCAAGCCCCGCATCAGGCTCTGCGCTGACATCATGGAGCCTGCTTGGAATTCTCTCTCTTTCTCAAAATAAAATAAAATAAAATAAAATAAAATAAAATAAAATGAGATGGAGACATACACATTTTCCAGAATAATTGTTTCAACACTGATACAAATCATGAATGTAAAGTTAATGACCCTAATTGGAAGTTATGTTGAGAAATTATTTATATTTCTGATTATAATTTCTCAACATAACTTCCAATTAGATATCTCAATACATGATTTTAAAATAACACTTCTAAATAAAGACAGACACAGAGAAGAACATTTACATTCTTATCTCCTTCACAATCCCCTCCTTAGCTCTTCCTTTTCCTCCTGGCTCAGGCAGGGCCCATGTTGTAAGACTATGTTACAGGACACTGATAATAGATTATTACGCAGACACAAACAGGTCATAAGTCAAGCTTTTTATTTTTTTTTATTTTTTTTTTATTTATATATGAAATTTATTGTCAAATTGGTTTCCATACAACACCCAGTGCTCATCCCAAAAGGTGCCCTCCTCAATACCCATCACCCACCCTCTCCTCCCTCCCACCCCCCATCAACCCTCAGTTTGCTCTCAGTTCTCAACAGTCTCTTATGCTTTGGCTCTCTCCCACTCTAACCTCTCTTTTTTTTTTTTTTTTTTCCTTCCCCTCCCCCTCCTCCCATGGGTTCCAGTTCAGTGTCTCAGGATCCACATAAGAGTGAAACCATATGGTATCTGTCTTTCTCTGTATGGCTTATTTCACTTAGCATCACACTCTCCAGTTCCATCCACGTTGCTACAAAAGGCCATATTTCATTTTTTCTCATTGCCACGTAGTATTCCATAGTGTATATAAACCACAATTTCTTTATCCATTCATCAGTTGATGGACATTTAGGCTCTTTCCATAATTTGGCTATTGTTGAGAGTGCTGCTATGAACATTGGGGTACAAGTGCCCCTATGCATCAGTACTCCTGTGTCCCTTGGATAAATTCCTAGCAGTGCTATTGCTGGGTCATAGGGTAGGTCTATTTTTAATTTTCTGAGGAACCTCCACACTGCTTTCCAGAGCGGCTGCACCAATTTGCATTCCCACCAACAGTGCAAGAGGGTTCCCGTTTCTCCACATCCTCTCCAGCATCTATAGTCTCCTGATTTGTTCATTTTGGCCACTCTGACTGGCGTGAGGTGATATCTGAGTGTGGTTTTGATTTGTATTTCCCTGATAAGGAGCGACGCTGAACATCTTTTCATGTGCCTGTTGGCCATCCGGATGTCTTCTTTAGAGAAGTGTCTATTCATGTTTTCTGCCCATTTCTTCACTGGGTTATTTGCTTTTCGGGTGTGGAGTTTGGTGAGCTCTTTATAGATTTTGGATACTAGCCCTTTGTCCGATATGTCATTTGCAAATATCTTTTCCCATTCCGTTGGTTGCCTTTTAGTTTTGTTGGTTGTTTCCTTTGCTGTGCAGAAGCTTTTTATCTTCATAAGGTCCCAGTAATTCACTTTTGCTTTTAATTCCCTTGCCTTTGGGGATGTGTCGAGTAAGAGATTGCTACGGCTGAGGTCAGAGAGGTCTTTTCCTGCTTTCTGCTCTAGGGTTTTGATGGTTTCCTGTCTCACATTCAGGTCCTTGATCCATTTTGAGTTTATTTTTGTGAATGGTGTGAGAAAGTGGTCTAGTTTCAACCTTCTGCATGTTGCTGTCCAGTTCTCCCAGCACCATTTGTTAAAGAGACTGTCTTTTTTCCATTGGATGTTCTTTCCTGCTTTGTCAAAGATGAGTTGGCCATACGTTTGTGGGTCTAGTTCTGGGGTTTCTATTCTATTCCATTGGTCTATGTGTCTGTTTTTGTGCCAATACCATGCTGTCTTGATGATGACAGCTTTGTAGTAGAGGCTAAAGTCTGGGATTGTGATGCCTCCTGCTTTGGTCTTCTTCTTCAACATTACTTTGGCTATTCAGGGCCTTTTGTGGTTCCATATGAATTTTAGGATTGCTTGTTCTAGTTTCGAGAAGAATGCTGGTGCAATTTTGATTGGGATTGCATTGAATGTGTAGATAGCTTTGGGTAGTATTGACATTTTGACAATATTTATTCTTCCAATCCATGAGCAGGGAATGTCTTTCCATTTCTTTAAATCTTCTTCAATTACCTTCATAAGCTTTCTATAGTTTTCAGCATACAGATCCTTTACATCTTTGGTTAGATTTATTCCTAGGTATTTTATGCTTCTTGGTGCAATTGTGAATGGGATCAGTTTCCTTATTTGTCTTTCTGTTGCTTCATTGTTAGTGTATAAGAATGCAACTGATTTCTGTACATTGATTTTGTATCCTGCAACTTTGCTGAATTCATGTATCAGTTCTAGCAGACTTTTGGTGGAGTCTGTCGGATTTTCCATGTATAATATCATGTCATCTGCAAAAAGCGAAAGTTTGACTTCATCTTTGCCAATTTTGATGCCTTTGATTTCCTTTTGTTGTCTGATTGCTGATGCTAGAACTTCCAGCACTATGTTAAACAACAGCGGTGAGAGTGGGCATCCCTGTCGTGTTCCTGATCTCAGGGAAAAAGCTCTCAGTTTTTCCCCATTGAGGATGATGTTAGCTGTGGGCTTTTCATAAATGGCTTTTATGATCTTTAAGTATGTTCCTTCTATCCCGACTTTCTCAAGGGTTTTTATTAAGAAAGGGTGCTGGATTTTGTCAAAGGCCTTTTCTGCATCGATTGACAGGATCATATGGTTTTTCTCTTTTTTTTTTGTTAATGTGATGTATCATGTTGATTGATTTGCGAATGTTGAACCAGCCCTGCATCCCAGGAATGAATCCCACTTGATCATGGTGAACAATTCTTTTTATATGCCGTTGAATTCGATTTGCTAGTATCTTATTGAGAATTTTGGCATCCGTATTCATCAGGGATATTGGCCTGTAGTTCTCTTTTTTTACTGGGTCTCTGTCTGGTTTAGGAATCAAAGTAATACTGGCTTCATAGAATGAGTCTGGAAGTTTTCCTTCCCTTTCTATTTCTTGGAATAGCTTGAGAAGGATAGGTATTATCTCTGCTTTAAACATCTGGTAGAACTCCCCTGGGAAGCCATCTGGTCCTGGACTCTTATTTGTTGGGAGATTTTTGATAACCGATTCAATTTCTTCACTGGTGATGGGTCTGTTCAAGCTTTCTATTTCCTCCTGATTGAGTTTTGGAAGAGTGTGGGTGTTCAGGAATTTGTCCATTTCTTCCAGGTTGTCCAATTT